>NW_024080466.1:904384-1015320 GCF_014754425.2 Oryx dammah
CTTTTTATTAGAAAATCATCTCAAGGTCAATAGCCACATGGGCTACTAGCAAACAATAAAGATCAGACTCCATTGTAGAATCTTTTTATTAGAAAATCATCTCAAGGTCAATAGCCACATGGGCTACTAGCAAATGATAAAGATCAGACTCCACTGTATAAAATTATTCCTCTCCACTCCAGTACTCTTGCCTGGCAAATCCCATGGACAGAGGAGCCTGGAAGGCTGCAATCCATGGGGTCGCTAGGAGTTGGACACGACTGAGCGACTTCACTTTCAATTTTCACTTTCCACTTTCATGCATTGGAGAAGGCAATGGCAACCCACTCCAGTGTTCTTGCCTGAAGAATCCCAGGGACGGGGGAGCCTGGTGGGCTGCCATCCATGGGGTTGCACAGAATCGGACACGACTGAAGCAACTTAGCAGCAGCAGCATTATGTTAACTTGTTAATATCTTCTAAGTAACTCCTGTTAGAACAATTCCTTTTACTGAGAGTAGAGGAGGTTATCAGCCAAACCGTCTATGCATTACAAATCACACTTGTGTAACTAAGTAGATTAATAGCAAAAGAAGTTATAGCATCTGACTTGGGGTCAAGCCCTATTTTTTCCAGCTTTATGGAGTTATAATTTGTATATAATGTGTAAGTTTAAGGTGAACAATGTGATGATTTGATACACCTATATATGGTGAAATGATTAAGGTGTACTTTTGAATATTGGTACCTTTTGGGCATACAAGGCATGCACATCTCAGGAAAGAATATATGAGTTTTTAAATTTACTTGAATATTTTAAATATCATATGGTATTAGTTATCAATTCTTACATAACAAATCACCCAAAAACTTAGTGACTTAAAACAACAAACGCTTATTAAAACAGTTTTTGTGAGTCAGAGATATGAGAGCAGCTTAGCTGAGGTTCTAATGCAGCATTTCTCACGAGTCTGCAGCTCAGCTGTCAGCCGGGGCCACGTCATCTGAAGAACAGACCTCTAGTAATCAGTCAGTATCATTTGACTGTTATTGCAGGGTCCACTTCTAAGACTTCTCATCACATAGTTTTTTGTAGGAAGCCTTTGTTCCTTGCCTCATTTGTGTGTGTGTGTGTGGGTGTGCTTAGCTACTCAGTCATGTCCAACTGTTTGTAACCCCATGGACTCTAGCCCATGATGCCTCTGCCCATGGAAGTTTCCAGGCAAGAATACTGGAGTGGGCTACCATTTTCTACTCCAAGGGATTTTCCTGATCCAGGGATTAAACCCACGTCTCTTGCTTCTCCTGCATTACCAGGCAGATTCTTTACCACTGGGCCATCTGAGAAGTCCCCTTTCCTCATGGGATTCTTGAAAGTCCTTAAAGCATGACAGCTGGCTTTCCTCAGAGCAAGTGGTCCAAGAGGAAGAACAAGGAGGATCCTCAGTGCCTTTTATGGCCTAGTTGCAGTGCATCAATTCTGCCGTATTCTATTTCTTAGACATCAATCAGTAAATTTAGCCCATATGCGAGGGAGGGGAATGAAGTTCCAGCTTTTGCAGAGAGGAATATAAAAGAATTTGTGGATGCATTTTGAAACCACCACACAAATTGAAAAAGCAAGAAGAATGTTCTGGAGAAATGACCCAGCAAAAGTGAGCCACTAAAGATTAACTTTTGAGAGATTTCTTTCTCTATTTCTCCTATTACCTGGGAAATAGCTTCTCTTGACTTCTGTTTCTGATTGCTACAGATCTATTCTTAATAAAGTCTAAACTAATTTTTAGGTTAAGTGAACCCACAGAAGCTATATGTTTATTCTTCTGTCCTCCTAGGGCATTGTATGGCCCCCGTGTTGGGCCAGAGTTCCAGTAGAGGGTTCAAAACTGAGAATAATGGATTTTAACTGGTCTCCTGTTCTGAAGCCAGGACTGATATTTCCATAGGATTTGCTAAGGAGGTAGCTACAAATGATCATCTGACCTTGGCCCATGTTACATGATATGACAAAAATAGAGCAGAGGGGTCTTATGGAGGTGCTTTGAAAAGGGTTGTTGGTTCTGCCAGGGGGAAGCTGTTTTTTTTCTGGTACACGTGAAAAATCAAGCCATAACCCTGCTTCCAGCTGCCATGAAATCACAAATCAGGTTTCAGTGCGGGTGGAGAGGAGAAGGTTAAAACTGGGTGAGAATGAATGGAAAAGGAAACTGTTCTAACGCTTGAAAGTAATCAGAAAGCTATGGAAGCTGCCTGAGATATGGCCAAGGGGTAGGGAAGGAAAATATGAGAGAGTAGGTTTGAAGATAGCTGTGTGAAAAAATAAAAATGTTTCCTCCTTATACTCTTCAGTCCATTCAATAAATTAGTTGCACAAGAACTTGTTGAGCACAATATTTTAAAATCAGTGTCTTGTGGCATGTTGGATGCCTTCCCAGATGGTCATCAAATGATGATAAATGGGAACAATGTATCTCTAGTCCCACTGAACAATCATCCTGTGAAGTACGTGGGATGAAATGGTAAATCAAGAGCTCATGCAAAGTGATACTGTGGGGCAAGCCAGCTATGGGAGTAGAGGGAAGAGGACTAGAATGGTGTTGAGAGGTTGCACACGTACTGGAGTGTATTTGTCTCACCAGTCAAAAGTGAATAGATCTGAGCAGACATGGAATAAATGGTGACAAATAAATAGGCAACACCTTGAATACTCTTGACACTATAGCTCTAATAATCGCACTGGGGTTACTTCTGACTTGTCTTAGAATTATTTAGAATCTTTCAATCCCTTCAGTTCTATTACCATAAACTCCTAGTATTTGAAAGTGTGCTTGGAACTACAGTGGTAGATACAAAAGGTCAAATAATGTCCGAAGTCAAGTGACGTCCAAAAGGTAAGTGCAGTTATAAACGATGATGATGATAATAAATGCCGAACTGCTAGAGGTTTTTTAAAGTATATTAACTCATTTACTTGGCTACACTTGCCTTGTCATAATATTGGCAGGGTTTTTCTCAAAATTTTAATATATTTAATCTTATTTAATACTTGTGCTGTGCCCTGTGTGTGCTCAGTCACTCAGTCATGTCCAACTCTGTGATCCCATGGACTGTAGCCCACAAGCTTCCTCTGTCCATGGAACTGTCCAGGCAAGAATTCTGGATCGGGTTGCCATTTCCTCCTTCAGAGGATCATCTTGACCCAGGAATCATACTTGTGTCTCTTCCATCTCCTGCATTGGCAGGCAGATTCTTCATCACTGAGCCACATGGGAAGCCCTCTATGCCACAAGTATACTATTTAAATCCTGTTTTCATTACTTTTCAGAAGTGATGTGTGATGTTTCTAACTTTTTGAAAAGCCAGATTTGTTTTCAGCCTTCAGAATTCCTATTTGTGACACAAATTGCAATGCAAACTACAACTAAAAACTGTTACTGTTTCAAGCTTTTTTTTTAAAAAAAGGTGCTATATAGGCTCATTCCATAGGAAATGATAGAATACTTATTTTCCCCTGCTTAGTATAGTTTTGCATGATGAGCTTCCTTTAAGTATATGAGACTTTTCACCCACAAGAGGTGTTTAATTTGTGGTTTTGTGATTCATCTTTTTCAATTAAACAAACTGGAATATCAGTATTAAATTTGCTCTTAAGTGATAGGATTTTTGTTACCATATGTGGTAGTTTACTGTACACACTGGCTAGTTAAAACAGATTTTAAATTTACTAACATTGAATGCAAACCCCCTATGGTATAATAATAAAAAAGAAACTCTGTTTACTAAAAAAAAAAAAAAAAACCCTGAAATATCTTTTATGGATTTCTTTTAAACAGTTTCTATGGAGAAACACCTCACAGATACTAAAGAAGTATGTTGTTTGTTCAATTCAAGGAGTTATTTTTAAACTACATGCCACATTATCAGAGAAGGTCGTTATTAAAAATACAGAACCTCAGAATAGATACAATATCTACAGAATAGATAAGTTACATTCACTATGTAAGCAGACATTTCTCAGATTGATAATTGATCCAGGAATCATAGCTATCAATTGATAAGAATTTTCTATTGCTGTAGAACAGTATGACAAATTTGTGTGTGTTGTGTGCTCATTTGTGTCCAACTCTTTGTGACTCCATGGACTGTAATCCACCAGGATCCTCTGTCCATGGAATTTTCCAGGCAACAATACTGGAATGGGTCACCATTCCCTACTCCAAGAGATCTTCCTTACCCAGGGATCGAACCTGAGTATCTTGTGTCTCCGGCACTGGCAGGAAGATTCTTTACCAATGATCCACCTGGGAAGCCCATGAAATTTAGTGACTTAAAATCACATCCATTTATTTTGTAGGTCAGAAGTCTGGTCACAGTATAACTAGGATTTCTGCTCAGGGTCTCACGAGGCTGAAATCAAGATATTGTTCAGGGCTGCTGTTCTCTTATGAAGCTCAAGATCTCCACCGAGTTCATTGATTGCAGGCAGAATTCATTTCCTTGTGGGTGTAGGACTGAGTTCCAGTGTCTGCTGTCACTGAGGCATGACTCTGAGGCTCTGGAGGCTGCCCTGAGGTCATGCTATGTAGCATCTTCTATCTTCAAGTCAGTAATGATGCTCCAGTGATTTTCCCTTTTGCCGTAAGCTGGAGAGAACTCTGCTTTCAGAAGGGCCATGTGATTAGGTCATGCTCACCTGGATAGTCTCTGGCTGCATCATGTTAACATGATCACAGGGGTGATATCTTCACAGGTTCTGCTCATGCTCAAAAAGAAGAGGCTTTATGAGGGCATGGGTCATTTGGAGGGGGTTAACTTAGAATTTTGCCTACCACACATCTATATATAACACCAGTGACTAAGACTTTGAAAGCTGCAGAACTATTTATATTGGAAAATCTGCATTCTGGGACATGGTCAGGAGCTCTGATGTCAAGATGTCTTCAAAGTCCATGGTGAGTGGACAGGTTCTAGTTCCACAGTATTTAAAATAAAGTCCTTTCATTTTCTATTTATAAGGAAGTTTGGGGTTTAGAATATTTATATAGAAATGCACTAAATTGGTCCGCTTTCCTTTTTCTTATAATGAAGTAACATTTGTCCCTTGACCTTTTAGGTTTTCAAGGAGAGCACATATTGACATTTCCTGAGATGAACTTGCTCAGCAAAAATACATGTTTATTTCTTCTTAACACCCCCATCTTTTAATGGAAAGTAAATTTTTGTTTGCATGTAGGATTTGCTTTAATTTTTCTCACACCTTTCTAAGAATGTGCATATTGAGGTTGGGGGGATTACTGTACATAAGGGATTTATATTTATACTATAAATATATTTCTAAATGTATATTTATGGGAAAGATCACCTTGCCAAAGTTCTTTGATGAGTTCAGACAAATGCATCTGAATATTTCCATCAAGCGGAAAGTAGAGGATCAAGCATGAATTTTATCTTTATGGCAATTCTGACAAGAGGCTTCTGGAATAAAATTCATATATTCCTCTCCAACTTGGTAACCACAACATCTGTTTGTCTCCATCGGCTTTTGGCCACTGATCTACTGTCTCTAGTATGAGATACCTACGATCCCACGTAAGACCAAATGACAGAGAGAGACGAGCAGTTCTCAAGTGATTTTAGTCATGGAATGAATCATAGCCAAGTCATGGCCTGGTTATGTCATCTAGAGTTATTGGAGAGGGGCTTAATTTGATGTTTTTCTCTGATTTGGGGGACTGAATTATTAATAGTAGCCATTTATGTAGATGAGAAAAAGTCAAGAGGTTTAGATTACCGAATAGAAAGTCACTCAGTCGTGTCTGACTCTTTGCGACCCGTGGACTGTAGCCCACCAGGCTCCTCCGTCCATGGGATTCTCCAGGCAAGAATACTAGAGTGGGTTGCCATTTCCTTCTCCAGGGGATCTTCCTGACCCAGGGATTGAACCCAGGTCTCCCGCATTGCAGGCAGGTGCTTTAACCTCTGAGCCACCAGGGAAGCCCGAGGTTTAGATTGGAACCCAGCAAACATATTTGTACTTATGCAATATAATACACGATGTGCAGATTTACTTTTTGACTAGAAGAGCCACCAAAGGAAACTAGTTGATTTTCATAAATTTAAGAAACAAAAGACTAGCTACAGTTAAATATATATGTATATATTTAAAGTGAGCATTTTCAAAACTCAAAACACTATTTTTGCAAGTTTTAAAAAAATGAATAACTTTGCCACAACATTATTTCTACTTCTAAAAATGTGATTTGCAACATCTCCGAAGTATGAGGAAAAGTTCAGGAAAGGTTGTGGCTCAACTGATAAAGAATCTGCCTGCAATGCGGGAGACCTGGGTCGGATCCCCTGGAGAAGGGAACGGCTACCCACTCCAGTATTCTGGCCTGGAGAACTTCATCGACTGTTCCATGGGGTCACAAAGAATCAGACATGACTGAGCGGCTTTAAACAAAACAAATGCATTCAAGATTGGTGGTGTCGGAATCTTCCAACAGCCTGGAGCCTTCAAGCTATACTTTGATCAAGGGTTCTCTTGATTTTTGTGTGTCTCATTGGATTATTGCTTAGTTTTGCTTTTTCCTGGCTGACCACACCCTGACCAGCTGTGAAAGATCATTTAGCTGCATTTTCCCCTTCTCCTTCTCCCCTTTTTCTTCTTCTTCTTTTAGTTTAACAGAAATTGTTTCCATTACCCCAGGTGGTTCCAGTGGTAAAGAATCCGCCTGCCAGTGCAAGAAATGCAAGAGACTCGTGTTCAATTCCTGGGTCTGGAAGATCCCCTGGAGCAGGAAACGGCAACTCACTCCAGTATCCTTGCGTGGAAAATCCATGGACAGAGGACCCTGGTAGGTTACAGTCCGTTATGTGGCAAAGAATCGGACACCACTGAGCACACACTGAATGGAAAATATCAGCGAGGTCTCTTCAGAAGTGGGAAGGCCAGTGCGGGAAGTCTAGGCTAGTGGTGTGAAACAGCTCCTCTCTACGGTTCTGATCAAAGCATGTTCCCTTGGATTCCTGAGCTGAGGTGCGCTAATCTGCATCTGCCTCCACCTCCAGTCTCAACCTCTTCTCTGGTAACTCTGCGGCCCACTGTGTGCTTCTGATTTCTGTTACGGCCAGTCACTGTTCCGCAGTCCTGGACGCAAAATGAGTACCTTCTGCTCCCTTTGTGCCTATGACACCTCCTAGTTCCTGGGTCGTATCTTTTGTTATGATTCTCTCATATGACCTTGGTTTGTCTCTGACCCAGATTGAGTCTCTCGGATTCTGCCCTCTTGACCTTCTTCCCAGTTGGAGCTGTATCTTGCCACACTGTGCTAGAACTGAGGAACCCTGGAGCAACTTGGTTGATGTGGCATCCACCCTCAGGCAGCCCCCAGACTAACAGGCAAGGCAGAACTTCATTAATTAATTATCGTATTAATCCCTCACGCTCTAATTCTAAAGTGTCTAAAATTTTGAAACGGTTTTTTTTTTTTTTTTTCCTTTCTGTCCAGCTTTCGTGTTAGTTATTTCTAAACTTTCCAACACTCACTCATTTAAAGTAAGGCTGGTTCCAGATCTGGCAGCTTTTCTGCTTTCAGGTGCTCACTAAATCCCCAACTTCAGGGTCAATAGTAAGAAATAAGGCACTGAACAGGTGGATTTGACCTTAGAGTGCCCTTTGTCATGAAAATGCCCTGGTTCCCCAGCTTTGACTCTCAGTGTTTCATTACTCCTCAAAAACTTTCATCCATATGAAAATACCCTGTGTGAATCTGCGTGCTGACTGAGGAGAAGACAGGAAGAAATAAATCTAAGTTGTTAACAGAAGAGAATTCTCCAATACAGAGGCACGTTTCCCCTCTACACTTAACCTTTATAATTTTGCCTGTAATATTTTCTGGAAAGCATCTTAGGAAATATGCAGAGTCTTAGTTATATTTATGGTAAAATCAAATGCAGTGAGATTAAACGAATTGTCCAGGGGCCCACACAAATGGAGGGCAGATCCCAAAACTCCACACTCATCCTCTTGTGTTCTAGCCATTGGGATTCTCTCTTGGTCTCTCTTTGTTCTATCTGCAAAAGTATGACCAGAGCAGAAAACACCCTCAGCCAATTTAGTCAGGCTCCCTGTTTGCTGATTGCCTTGTTCTGAGAACATCTTGTGTATTGCCATATTTGAAGCTCCAGTTGGAGCTTCATTCACCTTTGGGCGCAGCTTCTTCCAAGGAATTGACCCTCTGACTGAGCCAGGAGGAGCATGGCTAAGCTGGAAGTTACAAGCTGCATTACTTAAAGTGTGTCATCCCTTCAGATCTTTATAAGGCTGGGGAGAAAACCTATGCCTTAAAAGGCTCCTAAGTATATCTCTGATCCTGTAAGTCCAAATTGGTTGCTGCTAGATTTACTCTCATGTAAATCTTTATCTGACAGCTTCCTCTATCTGACTGTAGACGAATACCACTATAATATTTTAACGTTTATTAACCGGAAATCCACGACATTTTAGTCTGCTTAACTATCACACCAAAATCAACTTAATTATAATGTTTAAAGATCTGGCAACAATGAAAGTAAATGTCCTTCAGGATCAAAGTCAAGACCATTCTGTATTCTACAAACCCTCAATAAGCAGTTTTTACCCAGCTACATTGTGTCTATGACTCATCTCTCTTTCTCTTTCTCTGTCTCTATTTTTTTTCGAGCAGCAGTAACCACCTTGCTCTTCTGCATCCACTCACCTCAGGAATTTTCACTTGCTGTTTCCTATGCCCCAGCTCTCTGCAGGGCTCACTCTCTTATCTCTCAAGCATGTGTCCAAATATCTCCTCAGTGATGGCTTTCCATGACTACTAAGCTTAAAATGGAAAGTGATTTTTCCCTGCCCCAGACCAGTACAATCCCTGCTCATTTTCTATTTTTATTTTTCTCCATAACACTAAACACCAATTGACTAAATATTCATTTTTATTATTTATTGCTAGTATCTTTCCTTTGAATTAAGTGCTGTGATAATAAAAGGATTTGTCTGCTCCGTTTACAGCTATAAACAATTCTGGTTAAATACTCATCTACTATACTCAATAAATATTTCCATGTACCTTTATTTATATGGAATAATGAGTGAACTCTTGATATTTTATATCTTAAAGTTAGAAAGAGGTCCCAAAAGTCAATTGATACCATTTTCAACTAGGATTTCCTCATTGATATATGCAAATTTCTACATTCAAATGCTATATCTCCTCAACTATATTGTAAATTTTGGGGGGGTAGAAGCCTTGTATGTCAGTCTTTGTATTACCTGTAGAATTTAGGGCAATAGTTTATTTGGTTTGTTTGTTTGGCCACAGCATGTGACTTGGGGGATCTTAGTTCCCCAACTAGGGATCAAACCCAGGCCCTAAGCAGTAAAAGCATGGAACCCTAACTACTGGACTGCCAAGGAATTCCCCAGGGCAATAGAGTCTTAACACAGATTTATAGAAAAATTAATTGGTATAAAGCCAAGAGAAAGTGACTTTAATGTGCTGTCTCTACCTTTATGATTTTTTTCCCCTAACGATTTATATTCATTAGGATTTGGGAACAAAGTATATCTACAACTATGTTTTTAAAAGTCAAAGTATAATACATTTTCATACCTTGTTTCCTATAAATTTTATTAAAATACTTTCAAAATGCTAATTCATGGCTCAATGATATTCTAAACACACAAAAATATAAAAATTCTCTTCTATTTTGGCTTAATCAATATTCTATATCACAGATTTATATGCCTATATCATGATCTTCATCTTGTATTTTTCACGCATTTAGGTACTTTTAGAAAAGAGTGCTTTTATGCTCACACACGTACACATGCACCACGCATGTGGGATAATAAGTGACTCGGAAACAAATGTTGAAAGGGGCTGAAGAATGCCAAATACTGTTCTGATCCAGGGGCCAAGCCAGATGTCACTTAAAAACAACAGTGCAATAATTTATACACTTAATTAGTCCCCTGGGAAAATGAAAAGAACTTATGGGAAATGAAAAGGAGATCTGTTTTGTGTCAAGTAAAATCCTCCTCAATAAAGTTCAAACATGTATGTATAAATGCACCTAAAATTAACTCAACGTCCCAAAGGAGAATGACATTATATTCCAAAGATCATTAAAGCAGAATGAATTTGAAAGTGAACCTGTGGACTTAGCGAGGTGAAAGCCAAAGGTTAGTTTCTTCATTTGCTCTTGAACCCTCCTAAGCGGGATGTACAACCGGGCTTCGTGTGCAGGGTGAGGGCAGTGATACCGCCTTTGGCTATTTCCAACACTGTTCCTTGCACTACCAGATATCAGAAGGTGTAAGTAAAATGAATAAATAAATACAAAAAAGAAAATGTATAGGATCTGTCATCTGGAAGGATTGTGAGTTTTATCAGCTCATACAGACATTTAGTGGACCTACTGTAACTATTTAAACTCTCCTGATTTCATTATCAAATAAAAATTATTTTAGTTGCATGAATAATAAAATGTTTTAGTTCAAGAGGTTATGGTGGTGGTTTGCATGAATAATAAAATGTTTTAGGTCAAGAGGTTATAGTCCTGAAGAATTTCTTTTCAAACACATTGGTTTTCTTTTAATGATATAATATTTAAAATTACAACTAAGTTTACTTTCCTTGTAAAAAGAATTTCTTGCATGAATAATAAAATGTTTTAGTTCAAGAGGTTATGGTGGTGGTTTGCATGAATAATAAAATGTTTTAGGTCAAGAGGTTATAGTCTTGAAGAATTTCTTTTCAAACACATTAGTTTTCTTTTAATGATATAATATTTAAAATTACAACTAAGTTTACTTTCCTTGTAAAAAAAATTTCTTCTTTTTTTCTTTTTCATTCCTTAAGTGTAGTTGCTGTACAGTATTCTATTAGTTGCAAGTGTACAGCATAATGATTTGACATTTATATCCATCACAATGCATTTATTATAAGTTTAGTAAGCATTGCTCACCATAAAAAGTTATTACAATATTGTAGACTATATTTCCTATGCATTACATCCCTGTGACTTATTTATTTTATAAAAGGAAGTTTGTATCTCTTCATTCCATTCACACTCAATTCTTTGCCCTCCTCCCCTGGGCTTCCCAGGCGGTACTAGTGGTAAAGAACCAGCCTGTCAGTTAGGAAAGGTAAGAGACAAGGGTTCAGTCACTGGGTTGGGAAGATTCCAGGGAGGAGGAAATGGCAACCCACTCCAGTATCCTTACTTGGAAAATCCCATGGACAGAAGAACATGATGAGCCACAGTCCATAGAACTGCACAGAGTCGGACATGACTGAAATGATTTAGCACCCATTTACCTCTCTGGTAACCAGAGTATTTACTTTTTGTATTCAGATGATCCTTACATTGTGTGCATGTACAGTTATAATTGTTATATCTTCTTGTTGGACTGATCCCTTTATCATTATGCAATAGCCTTCTTTGTCTCTTGCTACAGTCTTGTTTTAAAGTCTGTCTGGTATAAAATTTCTATTTCAACTTTCTTTTCATTTCTGCTTGCATGGATTGCCTTTTTCCATCCTCTCACTTTCAGTCCGTGTGTATCTTTGGATCTGAAGTGAGTAGAATAGGTAGAATATATTGGGTCTTGTTTATTAGTCATTCAGCCATTTTGTCTTTTGAATGGAAAACAGCCCATTTATACTTAAAGTAATTAATGATAGTTATGGTTGGTCTTGTTATCATCTTGTTAATTGTTTTTCGGCTGTATTTGAGATTATTTTTATTCTTTCTTCTTTTGCTTTTTTTCTGTTGTGATTTGATAACTACCTTCAGTGTTTTGTTTGGACTCTTTCCTCTTTTGTGTTTGTATATCTATTACAGATTTTTGGTTTGATTTACATATATCAACCTATATATATATATATATATATATATGATTTTTTAAGTTCAAATGTGTAATAAAAACCCTGCATTTTACTCTCCCTATGTTTACTATTTTTGACATTATGCATGTGTGTGCATCTGACATTATATTTTCTGTCATTTTTGTGTGTATCCCTTGACTACGTATTGTGGATATAGATGATTTTAGGTGGGTATTCTACCTTTATTATGTTCTCACCTATGCTGAAGACAGTTTTCCTTTAGTAATTTTTATATTTCTAGTTGTGGTCTTTCTTTTCCACTTAGAAGAGTCCCTTCAACATTTCTTGTAAAACTGGTTTACTGGTGCTGAACTCTTAGCTTTTGCTTTTCTGTAAAACTCTGTATCTCCTTCAACTGAATAGAGTAGTCTTGGTTGTAGGTTTTTTCCTTTTATCACTTTAAATATACTATGCCATTCCCTCTTGCCCTGCAGAGTTTCTGGTGAGAAGTCAACATATATTCTCATGGGAGAATATAGTACAAGGAAATTATTGCTTTTTCCTTGTTGCCTTTAACATTCTCTTCACCTTTTTTGTCATTTTAATTACAACGTGTTTGGTGTGGATTTCTTTGGATCGATCCTGTATAAGACTCTGTGCTTTCTGGACCTGGATGTCTGTTTCCTCTTACAGGCAGTTTTCCTCTGTTATGTGTTCAAATATGTTCTCTGTCCTTTGTTTCTTTTCCTCCTGGCACAACTATAATATGGATATTAGTATGCTTGACATTGTTCTAGAAGTCTCTTAAACTGTCTTCCTTTTTTTTTTTTTTCTTTTCTTTTTTCTTCAGGTTGTATGATTTCCACTGTTCTCTATTCCGCTTAATTTGCTGATCCATTTCTCTGTATAATCTTAACCACTGTGGATTTATTCTAGCTTATTTTTCACTTAAATTATTCTATGCCTCGGCTTAGTTTCATTCTTCTCTGAGTTTTCCAAGTCTTTGTTAAACTTCTCACCCTGTTCATCCACTTTTCTCTCACATTCTTTGAACTTCTTTATGGTAATTACCCTGAACTCCTTATTGCATACGTTTTTGTCTCCACTTAGCTCTTCTTCTGGGGTTTCAGCTTGTTTCTTTGTTTCAAAAACATTCCTCTGTCACCTCATTTTTCCTGATTTTTTATTTTTATTTCTGTGTATCAGAGAGGTCAGCTACATTCCCTAATCCTTATCTTGGGGAAGCGCCCTTATAGAGATGTCTTATGGGGTTCAGGAGCACGTTCCCCTCTTTCTCAGAGCCGTGTGCCCTAGCGATGTTCCCTTTGTGGCCTGTATGGACTCCTCTGTTGTGACTTGGCTGCCCACTGTGGGCATGCTGATAGGCAGGGCTGGCCCCTGGCCTAGTGGCTGCCAGATTGTGCCTGCTGTGGAGGCTACTGGCCCCGCTGGTGTTTGGGGATGGATCCCCATACAGCTGGCTGTTCCCGGGGTTAGTGCCAGCCCACTGATGGGCTTCAGAGAGGCTGGATGCAGGGGACTGGTGTGTTAGCCTGCTGATAGGCATGGCTGTGGCCATTTTCCTAGGGCTGTTGCCTGCCTACTAGTTCATGAGACCTGGTCAAAGGGCTAGTGATGTCCTATTGTTGGGCATAACTGGACCCTGGGGAAGCTGACAGAGAGACTGGGTTGCCCCAGAGATGGTTTTGACCTGCTCATGGACTAGGTGGACTTGGTGGACTAGTTTTAGCTCACCGGTGGGTGAAGCTGGGGAGGGAAGGTGGTCCTGGCACTGTTTCCTGCCTGCTAATGAGTGAGGCTGGTCCTGGGGCTAGTGCTGGCCCACTGGTGTGCAGAGTGGGATCATGGCTGGCTAGAGAACTCCAGGAACCCAGAGCTAGTGTCTGCTATTGGTGGGTGGGACCAGGCCCCAATGCAACTGGCTAGGGGTCTAGAGATCCAAAAGTAGTGTCATCTCACTGGTGGGCATGGCCTGGGCCAGGTTTTTGCACTGCTGAGGGCTCAAGGAGGGGTCTATGGCTGTTGACTACATACTGGTGGGTGGAGTTGTTTCCTTGCACAACTGGCTGCTTGATCTGGGGATGGGGACAGGGAGATGTCCCAGGACTTATGCAGAATGGCTGGTGTGTGGGCCAGATCCTAGCTACTAGTTAGCTAGAAGAAAAAGTCCAAAATGTTACTTTCCAAGATCCAGCATCCTCATAGTAGAATGAGTTGCCCAGGATGGCTGCTTTTGGTATCCACCTCAAGTGTTAGTCACTTAGTGGTGTCCAAGGCTCCTCTGTCCATGGGATTCTCCAGACAAGAATGCTGGAGTAGGTTGCCATTCTTTTCTCCAGGGGATATTCCCAACCCAGGGATTGAAGCTGGGCCTCCTGCACTGCAGGTAGATTCTTTAGTGTCTGTGCCACCATGGATGCCCCTCTGTCTCAAAGGGAGTCCTAGTTGCTTGTTGCCTTTCTGGGAGGCTCACTAAGATCAACAAGTGTGTCTGACCATAACTCCTTTCATGTTACTGCTTCTGTCCTGGGTCTTGCAGTGTGTGAGGTTTTGTGTGCTACCGTTAGGGACAGGCTCTTTATTCCAAAAGCTCTCTGGATCTCTAAAAAGTAAGTCCCACTGACCTTCAAAGCCAGATGTTCTAAGAGATTGTCTTCCTAGTGCAGGATCCCTGGTCTGGGGAGTGGACCCC
This sequence comes from Oryx dammah, assembly GCF_014754425.2. Taxonomy (NCBI): domain Eukaryota; kingdom Metazoa; phylum Chordata; class Mammalia; order Artiodactyla; family Bovidae; genus Oryx; species Oryx dammah. Next base: position 918,941 of record NW_024080466.1, read on the forward strand.
TGGCTCCTTGGGGAGAATCTCTGCAATTATGATTATCATCTTGTTTATAGATTGCCTACCTGAGGGTGTGGTTCTTGACTATACTATGCCTCTGGCCTTACTACCTGGCTTGCTATGATTCATTCCTTTTGTCTTCAGTTGTGCAATATCTTTTCTGCTAGTCTCCACATCCTTCTCATCAGTAGTTGCTGTGTAATAATTCTGGTGTGTCCATGGAAGGAGGTGAGCTCAGGCTCTGCCTGCTCTATCATCTTAGCTACTCCTCTTTCTCTGGGGATCTGGGCTTTGACTGGAACACATCTCTGCTCTTCCTACCTATTTTGATATGGCCTTACCATTATTATTATTTTTTGCTATCTTATTTGTAGAAAATACATTTTGCTAGTCTTTAGGTTATTCTCAGAGATATTTGTTTTATATACTTTTAGTTTGGGTGTGTCTGTGGAAAGTAGTAAGGTCTTCCTACTCTGTCAAACATGATCCAAGCTTCTAGTTCTGATGAATTTAATAAACTCATTTTAAAACATGTATAAATAATAATTTATGAAGTGTAAAATCTTGCTATTTTTGCAGAATGTAAGAATTTTAGGTTAAAATATTTAAATTAAAATTTAAAAATTATATTAAAATTGAAATATGTAATCTTAGTAGAAAAATAAATTTTAACCTTCTTGGCTTTTGATGCAAATAAACTCTTAAAAATTAATTTAATGTGAAGTATTAAAAAAAAAAACCTAAACAGTTGTATCAATGCAGTTTTAAAGCTAATCATATATTAATAAATCATCTTCCTGAATGTGTTTCCTTTATTAAAGTTTTGATATAAATTTCAGAAAATAGTTGATCATAATTATTAAAAGATGTTCTAATATGTGAAATATGCATTGCAGAGTTTAATTTTATAACTTGCTAATAAAGAATATCATAAAAATTATGTAATTGTTTTTAGAAATTCGGTAATCCCTATTGGCATCTTTTAAAAAACAAATGTCTAATGCTATTCTTTTTTTAAAAAAATTATTTATTTATTTATTTATTTATTTCAATAGCATCATTTAAACTGTTTTTTTTTTTAATTTTATTTTTACTTTATTTTACTTTTCAATATTGTATTGGTTTTGCCATACATTGACATGAATCCACCATGGGTGTATACAAGCTCCCAATCCTGAATCCTCCTCCCACCTCCCACCCCATATCATCTCTCTGGATCATCCCCATGCACCAGCCCCAAGCATCCTGTATCCTGTATCGAACTTAGACTGGCACTTCATTTCTTACATGATAGTATACATGTTTCAATGCCATCTCCCAAATCATCCCACCCTCTCCCTTTCCCTCAGAGTCCAAAAGTCTGTTCTATACATCTGTGTCTCTTTTGCTGTCTTGCATACAGGGTCATCATTACCATCTTTCTAAATTCCATATATATGTGTCAGTATACTGTATTGGTGTTTTTCTTTCTGGCTTACTTCACTCTGTATAATCGGCTCGAGTTTCATCCATCTCATTAGAACTGATTCAAATGTATTCTTTTGAATGGCTGAGTAATACTCCATTGTGTATATGTACCACAGCTTTCTTATCCATTCATCTGCTGCTGGACATCTAGGTTGTTTCCATGTCCTGGCTATTATAAACAGTGTTGCGATGAACATTGGGGTACATGTGTCTCTTTCAATTCTGGTTTCCTTGGTGTTTGTGCCCAGCAGTGGGATTACTGGGTCATAAGGCAGTTCTATTTCCAATTTTTTAAGGAATCTCCACCCTGTTCTCCATAGTGGCTGCACTAGTTTACATTCCCACCAACAGTGTAAGAGGGTTCCCTTTCTCCACACCCTCTCCAGCATTTATTGCTTGTAGACTTTTGGATCGCAGACATTCTGACTGGTGTGAACTGGTACCTCACTGTGGTCTTGATTTGCATTTCTCTGGTAATGAGTGATGTTGAGCATCTTTTCATGTGTTTGTTAGCCATCCGTATGTCTTCTTTGGAAAAATGCCTATTTAGTTCTTTGGCCCATTTTTTGATTGGGTCGTTTATTTTTCTGGAGTTGAGCTGCATAAGTTGCTTGTATATTTTTAGATTAGTTGTTTGTCAGTTGCTTCATTTGCTATTGTTTTCCAAAGTTCCTAGTTTTTACTAAAATTAACTTTTAGAAGTGATTCTTTAACAATAATTTACCCCATAGAATTAGTATTATAACTGGAATTCTTATTTCTGACTATAGGCATGTCATGAAATAATTTTTAAATGCATATTTGTAATAATCACATAGTGAAACAGAAAAGTGAATATAAGCTTTTATATATTTAAAAATTTCAAGCTGTGTGCCACTTTTGATGAATGGCCATTAATGTATGTACATGTGTAAAAGAATATCAGTTAAAGAGGTGATTCTTTAGTATTACCTAAAATGGCTGTCTGGAGAGGCCGTACAAATAGCTGTAAAAAAAAAAAAGAGAAACAAAAAGCAAAGGAGAAAAGGAAAGATATAAGCATCTGAATGCAGAGTTCCAAAGGATAGCAAGAAGAGATAAGAAAGCTTTCCTCAGTGATCAATGCAAAGAAATAGAGGAAAAGAACAGAATGGGAAAGACTAGAGATCTCGTCAAGAAAATTAGAGATACCAAGGGAACATTTCATGCAAAGATGGGCTTGATAAAGGACAGAAATGGAATGGACCTAACAGAAGCAGAAGATATTAAGAAGAGGTGGCAAGAATACACAGAAAAACTGTACAAAAAAGAGCTTCATGACCCAGATAATCATGATGGTGTGATCACTCACCTAGAGCCAGACATCCTGGAATGTGAAGTCAAGTGGGCCTTAGAAAGCATCCCTACAAACAAAGCTAGTGGAGGTGATGGAATTCCAGTTGAGCTCTTTCAAATCCTGAAAGATGATGCTGTGAAAGTGCTGCACTCAATATGCCAGCAAATTTGGAAAACTCAGCAGTTGCCACAGGACTGGAAAAGGTCAGTTTTCATTCCAATTCCAAAGAAAGGCAATGCAAAAGAATGCTCAAACTACTGCACAATTGCACTCATCTCACATGCTAGTAAAGTAATGCTCAAAATTCTCCAAGCCAGGCTTCAGCAATACGTGAACTGTGAACTCCCTGATGTTCAAGCTGGTTTTAGAAAAAGCAGAGGAAACAGAGATCAAATTGCCAACATCCACTGGATCTTCATAAAAGGAAGAGAGTTCCAGAAAAACATCTCTTTCTGCTTTATTGACTATGCCAAAGCCTTTGACTGTGTGGATCACAATAAACTGTGCAAAATTCGGAAACAGATGGGAATACCAGACCACCTAACTTGCCTCTTGAGAAACCTATATGCAGGTCAGGAAGCAACAGTTAGAACTGGACATGGAAAAACAGACTGGTTCCAAATAGAAAAAGGAGTACGTCAAGGCTGTATATTGTCACCCTGCTTATTTAGCTTCTATGCAGAGTACATCATGAGAAATGCTGGGCTGGAAGAAACACAAGCTGGAATCAAGATTGCCAGGAGAAATATAAATAACCTCAGATATGCAGATGACACCACCCTTATGGCAGAAAGTGAAGAGGAACTAAAAAGCCTCTTGATGAAAGTGAAAGAGGAGAGCGAAAAAGTTGGCTTAAAGCTCAACATTCAGAAAACGAAGATCATGGCATCTGGTCCCATCACTTCATGGGAAATAGATGGAGAAACAGTGGAAACAGTGTCAGACTTTATTTTTTTGGGCTCCAAAATCACTGCAGATGGTGATTGCAGCCATGAAATTAAAAGATGCTTACTGCTTGGAAGGAAAGTTATGACCAACCTAGACAGCATATTCAAAAGCAGAGACATTACTTTGCCAACAAATGTCCTTCTAGTCAAGGCTATGGTTTTTCCAGTGGTCATGTATGGATGTGAGAGTTGGACTGTGAAGAAGGCTGAGTGCCGAGGAATTGATGCTTTTGAACTGTGGTGTTGGAGAAGACTCTTGAGAGTCCCTTGGACTGCAAGGAAATCCAACCAGTCCGTTCTAAAGGAGATCAGTCCGGGGTGTTCATTGGAAGGAATGATGCTGAAACTGAAACTCCAGTACTTTGGCCACCTCATGCAGAGTTGACTCATTGGAAAAGACTCTGATGCTGGGAGGGATTGGGGGTGGGAGGAGAAGGGAACCACAGAGGATGAGATGGCTGAATGGCACCACCGACTCAATGGACGTGAGTTTGAGTGAACTCTGGGAGTTGGTGATGGACAGGGAGGCCTGGTGTACTGCAGTTCATGGGGTCGCAAAGAGTCAGACACGACTGAGCGACTGAACTGAATTGAACTGAAAGGATTCTGAAGTATGTGGAGAAAATCTTTGTTAACCACATTTTCCCTGAAACTAATTTCCAGTAACAATAACAATTAAACTTTTATATTGCCAAACAGTTAATTTTCATAAAAGAATGTGTTGTGGTTCATGGGAATTTGGATGTGTGAACGTTTAAAATCTTTATAAAGGTAAGTAAAGGCCAACAATGAAAAAGTCCTGAGCGGAGCATGACGCATTAAAGATAGAGAAAATACTAGAAGCTATGACAGAGAGAGAGACTTGTTGTATTTGCAAGGTACAAGAGACAGATTAAAACTGACTTTCTCAACAGCAACAGAAGATAATAGATTCTAATTCTCAAAGAAATAAAAGTTTAAACCATAATTCTCTACTCAACCAAGCCAGCATTCAAAAGTGAGGATAAAATAAGGTACTTTTATATATAGAAAAACCTGGGAAGCTAATTTTCTACAAATTTTCTCTTTAGTAGTGACACCTGCAAAAAGAAAATTTCATCCACAGAAAAGGGTGAGATGCAAAAAACTATGGCGAGTAATCAAATCGATAAAAGTCATTAAGCATATTGGATTGGATATCTAAATCGATACAATTCACAATCCTTTAATATTCATTTTTTATTAAATTCCTGGGGATATCAACACTGTGATGGAATGCAAGCGAAAAGTGAACTCAGGTTCAGTCTTACTTGCGAGGAGAATATAGTTACAGAATTAACATAAATGAGAGAAGATTCAAATTTATTTATTTGAATATCTATTTGAATATGGCGGACTCACAGGCTTTTATTAGTCTTTTGAACATATGAGAGAAGAAAGTACCGATGGTCTTTTTCTGATTTGACAATGTTAACAGATACTTAAGTCTTTTGAGGGAACACATTACATAATGACCAGGCAATGTATTAAAGTAAGACAGACTTTTATTCCAAAGTTATTTTCCCAGGACATGGCAAAAATGCCTGAATTCTGCATGTCTTACAAGATCCTTTTCTTTAAAAAGCAAAGTTTTATTAATAGAGGACAGAACTAGTTGATAGCAATTATGTTGAATTATCCATGTTTCCATATTGCATGAGAGAAAAAGACATAACCTTGTGTCTTCTTAACTTGCCTTTTCACCAAATTAACTCCCAAAGAACATTTACCAAAAAATTGCATATGCAGAATCATTCTCTAGTACATTGATATCACATTCTATATTCATCAAACACTAGAAATTTCTAATCAAAACATGGATTGCTATTGCTGCTGTTTAGTTGCTAAGTTGGGTCCAATTCTTTGCAACCTCGTGGACTATAACCCACCAAGCTCCTCTGTCCATGGGATTTCCCAGGCAAGAAAACTGGAGTGGGTTGTGATTTCCTTCTCCAGGGGATCTTCCCAACCCAGGGGATAGAATCTGCATCTCTTGTTTGGTAGGTGGATTCATTACCACTGAGCCACTGAGGAAGAAATCATGGATTAAAGAGGAATAAAAATGGGAATTATAAAATAATATGTTTATAATATATGTGTATATGTACAACTGAATCACCTTACTGTGCACCTGAAACGTTGTGTCAACTACACATCAATAAAATATATATATTAAGAAAAAATAATATGTTAAATGACAGACATTCTAAAATATTGAGGGAATATGAGTGTAAATATTCAAGAACAGCAAAGAAAATATGAATTACAAGTTAATTAGGCAAAACATTAATAAAAAGTATATCATAAAGTGATATGTGATGTTTTAATAGAGAACATTGGTAATAACTTCTGTTGGAGTTCAGAAAAAGAAGTAATTTCCAGATAATACTCAGTAACTACAAACTGAAATTTGCTGATTCATAGACTAGACATTGATAAAGGATTTTGATACACATTTTTAAAAGGTAACTCAAAAAGTAATATGTGAGCAATGAATAAACTGGCCCATTTCCTGTACCCACATGAACATTGGCATTACACATTTGTGAAATACTTTTTAAACTTTGATAGATTAAAAATTATATGAAAATATTTTATTTATATTTAATTAATTATGATAATAATTTCAAAATATTTTTTGTCACTTATAATCATTTTAGGAATCTGGGGTAAGCTGTTAAAGTTATCTTCTATTGAACTTGCCCTTGGTATTTATTTCACCAAGAGTGTTGGAGAAGGGGCTGTTGATACTCCTAAAGGGAGCCCACTGTATGGATTTTCCAGGAATCCACAGCCTCCAGGAATGTCCTCGCATCTATGTTCCTCTGAAAATGCTTCTAAGAGTCTGACACTGTGAACCAAACTGGTGAGGGTTGTTTAAAAGGAGATAGAGCTTGGGCATTTTGTAGGATTTAGCTTGATGGTAAGTAAGAACTACCTAACTCATGTCAGTCTCCATTGAAATGCATGCCTTCAGCCACAGTGAGTTTCCCTGACTACCACTGGCACAGTTTGACCCTAAACAAGTGCTCACAGCTACTTAACTCAGGTGTAGGCATATAATATGAGGCAGGCCACAGGCTCTTCTCTGGGAATCTTGAATTAGGAGAGTATGAAATCCTAGTATTCGTGTAGACCTGTCTCTTGAGAAAGGAAGAAAACAGCCACTTTATTTTTGGCCATGTGGACTAGAGACTGCCGCTGCTGCTGCTGCTAAGTTGCTTTAGTCGTGTCCAACTCTGTGCGACCCCACGGACTGCAGCCCACCAGGCTCCTCCGTCTGTGAATTTTCCAGGCAAGAGTACTGGAGTGGGGTGCCATTGCCTTCTAGAGACTACAGAGAAGTAAAGAAGAGAAAGGAAAAGTAAGAACAAATGACCTACCACTGGTTCAGCTCGTTCTTGAGGCCCAGCCTGGTCATATTTCTGCCCTTGGATTCTACGAGAAACTCTCATGTATATATCTATTTACTTTAACTTTTGCATGTTCTTCTGGCTCTGTAACTTATCATTAGTATTAAGTCTAACTGATACAGTGAATAAGAATGAAAAAAGGTATGTTTCTTGGAATTGAAGTAGCCTAGTCTGACTGTAAGGGGGAGGAAAAAATAGGAACCAGTGCAGAGCTCTCCGTTCTAAGGAGATAGTCTTGGGAAGACAATGCTCACTATGTTGTAGAGATAAGTATGTGGAGCAGTTTAAAGGAGTGATCACACAAATCCACTGAAAGAGTGTTTAAAATTAGAGAAATAGCAAGACTTTGTATTGCCTCAGGCAAATACAGAAACGGGTCAATATTAAGAAAGCTGACAAGTTAAAGTGAGAATTCTTTGCAAATATTTTCTTGCATTCTGTGGGCTATCTTTTCATTTTGTTTACGGTTTCCTTTGCTGGTTCCATTTGTTTATTTTTGTTTTTTTATTTCCATCGCTTTGGGAGACAGATCCAAAAATATGTATTGCAATTTATGTCAGAGTGTTCTGCCTCTTTTCCTCTACAAGTTTTGTAGTATCCAGCGTGGCATTTAGGTCTTTAATCTCTTTTGAGTTTATTTTCTATATCATGTTGGAGAATGTTTTCATTTCATTGTTTACATGTAGCTATCCAGTTTTTCCATGTCTACTTGTTGAAAAGACTGTTTTATTCCATTGTATACTCTTGCCTCCTTTGCCATAGATTAATTGACCATAAGTGCAAAGGTTTATTTTTTGGGCTTTCTGTCTGGTTCTGTTGATCTATATTTCTGTTTTTGTTCCAGTATCATTCTATTTTGCTGACTACAACTTTGTCGTATAGTCTGAAGTTAGGGAGCCTGATTCCTCAGCTCCGTTTTCCTTTCTCAAGATTGCTTTGGCTATTCATGGTCTTTTGTGTTTCACTATCTGTTCTAGCTCTGTGAAAAATGACATTGGTAACTTGAGAGGAATTGCATTCATCTATAAATTGCTTGAATGTACTGGTTCAAAACTGGGAAAGGCGTATGTCAAGGCGATATACTGTCACCCTGCTTATGTAACTTCTATGCAGAGTACATCATGTAGAATGTCAGGCTGGATGAGTCAAAAGCTGAAATGAAGATTGATGGGAGAAATATCAATAACCTCATATGTGAAGATGACAACAGTCTAGTGCAGAAAATAAAGAGGAACTAAAGAGCCTCTTAATGAAGGTGAAATAGGAGAGTTAAAAAGATGGCTTAAAACTCAACATTCAAAAAACTGAGATCAAGGCATTTGGTCGCATCACTTGAAGGCAAATAGATGGGGGAAAAATGGAACCAGTGACAGACTTTATTTTCTTGGGCTCCAAAATCACTGGGGATAGTGAGTATAGTCATGAAATTAAAGACACTTGCTCCTTGGAAGAAAAGCTATGACAAATGTAGATGGTGTATTCAAAAGCAGAGACATTACTTTGCTAACAAAGGTCCATCTTGTCAAAGCTATGGTTTTTCCAGTAGTTATGTATGGAAGTGAGAGTTGGACCATAAAGAATTCTGAGCACTGAAGAACTGATGCTTTTGAACTCTGGTGGTGAAGAAGACTCTTGAGAGTCACTTAGACTGCAAGGAGATCAAACCACTCAATCCTAAAGGAAATAAACTCTGAATATTGAATGGAAGAACTGATGCTGAAACTGAAGCTCCAGGATTTTGGCCACCTGATGTGAAGAACTGGCCCACTGGAAAAGACCCTGATGCTGGGAAAAACTGAGGGCAGGAGGAGACGGGGGTGAAAAGGATAAAATAGTTGGATGGCATCACCAACTCAATGGACATGAGTTTAATCAAACTCTGAGTGATGGTGAAGGATAGGGAAGTCTGGTTTCCTGCAATCTATGAAGTCACAAAGAGTCGGACATAACTGAGCTTTTCTTCCAAGGAGCAATCGTCTTTTAATTTCATGGCTGTGCTCACTGTCCTCAGTGATTTTGGAGCCCAGGAAAATAGTCTGTCACTGTTTCCATTCCCCCCCGCCCCCAATCTATTTGCCATAAAGTGATGGGGCCAGATGCCATGATCTTAGTTTTTCGAATGTTAATGAAAATTTAAATAACTTTTAATAACTCCTTTGGAGCAGTTATTATCATAGTAATGTACATAATTTGTGTCATTCTTTGAATGAGGCTAATGTCTGCAATCAAATTGTAATTTCTATGGGGGCAGGGACAATGCCTGATTTTGTTCACTTTTGGGTCTGTAACTTCTAACACAGTTCCTGGTACATAGAAAATGATATTTTGGATAAATTTATCAGTGATGTAGACCTGGATTTGAATCCCAATGAAGTGTTAAAGGATGGCACAAGAGCTTATAAAGGGGAATTTGATTTCATCAGTGGAGATATAAAAGGTTTTTGTGAGTAACTGAAGAAAGTGGGGAAAACCACTAGACCATTCAGGTATGACTTAAATCAAATCCCTTTTGATTATACAGTGGCAGTGAGAAATAGATTTAAAGGACTAGATCTGATAGACTGAGTGCCTGATGAACTATGGACGGAGGTTCATGACATTGTACAGGAGACAGGGATCAAGACCATTCCCAAAAAAGAAATGCAAAAAAGCAAAATGGCTGTCTCTGGAGGCCTTACAAATAGCTGTGAAAAGAGAAGTGAAAAGCAAAGGAGAAAAGGAAAGATAAAAGCATCTGAAAGCAGAGTTCCAAAGAATAGCAAGAAGAGATAAGAAAGGCTTCCTCAGTGATCAATGCAAAGAAATAGAGGAAAACAACAGAATGGGAAAGACTAGAGATCTCGTCAAGAAAATTAGAGATACCAAGGGAACATTTTATGCAAAGATGGGCTCGATAAAGGACAGAAATGGTATGGACCTAACAGAAGCAGAAGATATTAAGAAGAGGTGGCAAGAATACACAGAAGAACTGTACAAAAAAGATCTCCATGACCCAGATAATCAGGATGGTGTGGTCATTCACCTAGAGCCAGACATCCTGGAATGTGAAGTCAAGTGGGCCTTAGAAAGCATCCCTACAAACAAAGCTAGTAGAAATGATGGAATTCCAGTTGAGCTCTTTCAAATCCTGAAAGATGATGCTGTGAAAGTGCTGCACTCAATATGCCAGCAAATTTGGAAAACTCAGCAGTGGCCACAGGACTGGAAAAGGTCAGTTTTCATTCCAATCCCAAAGAAAGACAATACCAAAAATGCTCAAACTACCTCACAATTGCACTCATCTCATATGCTAGTAAAGTGATGTTCAAAATTCTCCAAGCCAGGCTTCAGCAATACGTGAACTGTGACCTTCCATATGTTCAAGCTGGTTTTAGAAAAGGCAGAGGAACCAGAGATCAAATGGCCAATATCCACTGGATCTTCATAAAAGGAAGAGAGTTCCAGAAAAACATCTCTTTCTGCTTTATTGACCATGCCAAAGCCTTTGACTGTGTGGATCATAATAAACTGTGGAAAATTCTAAAAGAGATAGGAATACCAGACCACCTGACCTGCCTCTTGAGAAACCTGTATGCAGGTCAGGAAGCAACAGTTAGAACTGGACATGGAACAGCAAATCGTTCCAAATAGGAAAAGGAGTACGTCAAGGCTGCATATTGTCACCCTGCTTTTTAAACTTATATGCAGAGTTCAGTACAGTTCAGTTCAATTGCTTAGTCTTGTCTGACTCTTTGTGACCCCATGAATCACAGCATGCCAGGCTTCCCTGTCCATCACCAATTCCCAGAGTTCACTCAGACTCACGTCCATTGAGTCAGTGATGCCATCCAGCCATCTCATCTTCGGTCGTCCCCTTCTCCTCCTGCCCCCAATCCCTCCCAGCATCAGACTCTTTTCCAATGAGTCAACTCTTCGCATGAGGTGGCCAAAGTATTGGAGCTTCAGCTTTAGCATCATTCCTTCCAAAGAAATCCCAGGGTTGATCTCCTTCAGAAAGGACTGGTTGGATCTCCTTGCAGTCCAAGGGACTCTCAAGAGTCTTCTCCAACACCACAGTTCAAAAGCATGAATTCTTCAGCGCTCAGCCTTCTTCACAGTCCAAATCTCACATCCATACATGACCACAGGAAAAACCATAGCCTTGAATAGACGGACCTTAGTCGGCAAAGTAATGTCTGCTTTTCAATATGCTATCTAGGTTGGTCATAACTTTTCTTCCAAGGAGTAAGCATCTTTTAATTTCATGGCTGCAATCACCATCTGCCGTGATTTTGGAGCCCAAAAAAATAAAGTCTGACATTGTTTCCACTGTTTCCCCATCTATTTCCCATGAAGTGATGGGATCAGATGCCATGATCTTCGTTTTCTGAATGTTGAGCTTTAAGCCAACTTTTTCACTCTCCTCTTTCACTTTCATCAAGAGGCTTTTTAGTTCCTCTTCACTTTCTGCCATAAGAGTGGTGTCATCTGCATATCTGAGGTTATTGATATTTCTCTGGGCAATCTTGATTCCAGCTTGTGTTTCTTCCAGTCCAGTGTCTATGATGTATTCTGCATAGAAGTTAAATAAGCAGGGTGACAATATACAGCCTTGACGTGCTCCTTTTCCTATTTGAAACCAGTCTGTTGTTCCATGTCCAGTTCTGCCTGTTGCTTCCTGACCTGCATATGCAGATGACACCACCCTTATGGCAGAAAGTGAAAAGGAACTAAAGAGCCTTTTGATGAAAGTGAAAGAGGAGAGTGAAAAAGTTGGCTTAAACCTCAATATTCAGAAAATGAAGATCATGGCATCTGGTCCCATCTCTTCATGGGAAATAGATGGGGAAACAGTGGAAACAGTGTCAGACTTTATTTTTTTGGGCTCCAAAATCACTGCAGATGGTGATTGCAGCCATGAAATTAAAAGCCGCTTACTCCTTGGAAGGAAAGTCATGACCAACCTAAATAGCATATTAAAAAGCAGAGACATTATTTTGCCAAGAAAGGTCAGTCTAGTCAAGGCTATGGATTTTCCAGTGGTCACGTATGGATGTGAGAGTTGGACTGTGAAGAAAGCCGAGTGCCGAAGAATTGATGCTTTTGAACTGTAATGTTCGAGAAGACTCTTGAGAGTCCCTTGGCCTGCAAGAAGATCCAACCAGTCCATCCTAAAGGAGATCAGTCCTGGGTGTTCTTTGGAAGGATTGATGCTAAGGCTGAAACTCCAGGACTTTGGCCACCTTATGCAAAGAGTTGACTTATTGGAAAAGACTCTGATGCTGGGAGGGATTGGGGACAGGAGGAGAAGGGGATGACAGAGGATGAGATAGCTGGATGGCATCACCGACTCAATGGACATGAGTTTGAGAAAACTCCGGGAGTTGGTGATAGACAGGGAGGCCTGGTGTGCTGCAATTCATGGAGTCGCAAAGAGTCGGACACGACTGAGCGACTGAATTGAGCTAGAACTGGAATGTCAGAGCTAACAGTGAGGCAAAAGCCAGCAAGTTCTGTTCCAGGCAGATGCATCATAACTTGTACAGCAAAAGCTCTTGGGCTGAGGGAGCTTGAGGTTAAAGGAAAGGAGCCTTGTTGCCTTATGGTCATTGGTAAGGATTTTGATCTTTATCTCAAGAGTAATTGGAAGTTACTGAAAGTTTCAAAATTGATTTATGAAAAGAAAAGGTGACACTTTCTGCTTGTAAACACTCAACTCTTGTCCACATTTTTACTTACTTTCAACTGGTAACTGTAGGCATGCTTGGGGGATAAAAAGATTACCTTAAGTTTTTACCCCTCTCAGAGTTTCTTATTTTCAGTTTGTAAGAAATTTTAAAAAGCAAATTAAAAAATTTCACCTTGACTCTTGAAAGGGAGATTCCATAATTTCAGACTTTAGATGAGAAAACAAAATACTAACAATATGACATTTATCAAGATCTTTCTTTGGCATTTCCTGTCTGCTTCCAAATAGTCATCAGACATTTGAGCCCAGTTTTTACACAATGGCCATTACTAACTTCCTCTAGTCCCAGTGGGAATTATGTGTTTGCACCAAAGAGGAAAAACATGTCTGAAAGGCTAATAACATAGTGAAACACATAGTTGAATTGTTAAAATAGTAAAGGTTTCAAAATGGTACAATTTGAAATTCTGCATAAGAGGTTGAGTAGGAATGATCTTAAAAAATGAAAAAGAATTATGACAAAAAGAAATAAATGGAAGCATTCTGCTTAAGTATTTAGTTTCTTTTTTTCCCAAAATCTTGGTATTTCATTGCTGGGTTATTTTCATTTTGTTAAATAATATTTGTGGTTTCATGTACATTAACATTGAATATATTTTTTAAACATAAAATTTCTCTTCACCTTTAAAAGAGCCTTCAGTGATATTGAAATGATGTATCAATCAGTTGACTTTAAGTTCAAATGGAGACCAGGATATTAATTTTCAAGTTATAGAATTCTTAGAAAAGAGAGTGAAGTTATGTTTATGAAAATACTCCAAACATATAGTAAATAGATACAGTAAATATTGGCTGTAAGAAGCTTATGAACTAATTTCATTGTATAGTTTCATAATCAAATTTCCAATTTTCTAAGAGGAGCAAAAATTTGTTAAAACATGATGTAAACAGGGCATTTACTAGTTGGTGAAAGTTATAGTTTATATTCTGTAGAACTGAACAAAGAAACATGAATGACTATGCAGAAAAGTACCTGGTTTGGGGAAATGATTAGATTTAGAATTAAGTGCTTGCAAAATTGTGCAAACAGCATAAAGTTAGTGTTAAAATACAAGAAAAAAAAATTGCTTTCCTGAGACTAGCTTAGTAACTAGAATGAGGAAACTGCCTGAGCCAGACCCAGATTAAAATCTTTGTGCCCAGACTCAATATGAAAGCTTCCTTTTTCTTTATTGCTTAAGCATTTAACTGAAAATGTGCTATATCATGTTTTAAAATATCTTCTATACCCTCTTGAAGAAGTCATATTCAAAACAATCCATTGTGCCCTTCCACTCAAAAATAAATGCATTTAATTCACACAATTCCTCAGGTTTGTGTTCAAAAGTGGGTAAAGAAGAAGCAAGGAGAAAAGAGTTCACTTGAGCTGATAAATATCACTAAGAAAATTTTGAGACATTCAAGTTTATATGTAAGTTTCATTAAATTTTGACCTTTGAATGTAAAAAAAAATTTTGCTATTCAAAAAATATTTCACCTCTGCAATAAATAACACTGAAAGATTAAAAATATTTATACCCTGAACCGTGAAATATTAGTCTCTTAGAAATTCTCTTCAAAATAATTACAAAATAATTCTGTTACTGGTATTAGATGTTCAAACTCTACAACAGTTGGGAACTTAGGAAGTTAGTTATCCATGTACAAATTCCCCCTCATAAATTTTAGCTGCCTTCACTGAAGGCTTTCACCAAAGTGCTATCAATTTTCATCTCTCCTTCATTCCCATGCTCTCTTATGAAAACAAAAGGAAGAAGAACAAATAAATCCAAGATTAAACGACTCTTCCTACAAATTCACACTCAGAGTTAAAGCATGACTATTTTAGGGCCATAGAGTACATTTATTTTCCCCCTCAAAGAGTATAAAGAAAATTGGAAACAATTACCGTTACACATAAAACAATAGACCTGATTTCCTATATCTTTGCTGAAACATAACTGGTCTTCTAAGAGTGAAAATATAAGTGAAAAATACAGTATTTCTCTAACTGAAGCAGACTTAGAGATACAGAGAACAAACCAGTGAGGAGAGGAATGGGTAGAGGGGCAAAATCAGTGAAGGAGATTAAGAGATGCAGACTGCTAGGTATGAAACAAATATGATACAGGGATGTAATGTACAGCACAGGGAGTATCACCAATATTTTATAACAATTTCACTTGGAACATAAACTATAAAAATATTGAATCACTGTGAACCTGGAACAATGTAGTATTGTAAGTCAATTATACTTCACCTGAGAAAAAAGAGAGAGTGAAAATAGTTTATAGTATATACAGCCTCTTGGGTAGCATCCCCTGTGGTTTTGCTCTGGTAGCAAAATGAAAATGCAGGGTTTTGTTGATGAATGTGGGGCTCTCTCACCTCCCATTGGAATGCTTCAATCACCCCTCCACTTTGCCTGGTAGTTATTTATGATCACAATGTTTGATTCCCCTGGTGAAGATTTCTGGAGGTTTTTGATGGAAAATAGAACATTGAGGGAGTCTTTACCATGTTCTTGGAGATAAACAGGTCAGTACAAATATTAAAATATTGTTGAGGAAAAAGTCCCTGCCTTTCAGAACCAGTTGCAAAAGACCGCATCATTCATCTTTATTTTCAATTTTTTTTTTTTACTTTACTAATAGCATTGTTTGTTGCAATGTTAATTTTAAAATTTAGTGTTTAGCTTTCAACAAGATCAAAACTAGCATGGCAGAGTTCAGTGGAAGAAGAGAAATACTATACCCACCAGCAAGACAGTTATGTCTTTAGAGCAAGACATAACTTTAGACATAAGACATATGTCTTATGTCTTCAGTGACACATACAATCACCGTGTCTAATGGGTGTCCTGAGGACACAGTTTTAGCTGCTCTATTTTATGTGTCCCATAGAATTCTCTTTAGTTTAATAGGTTTAAGAAAATAGGCATCTAAAGAAAGCACAGGAAAATTTAGACCCCTTCTCTCAAGTATGATTAAAATGTTCCCTTTACAACAGTAGATTTTACTTATTAGAACTATCACCAATAGTCTTCCTTTCTCCGGATAGTCACCTGAAAGTGTTTAAATATCTACAGTTAGAACAATAAAAAAATTAAGTATTAAAATAATACATTCATAGAGAAAACATTCATTGAATCATAGAGAAAACAAGGCAATTCTGCAAAAACATCTACTTCGGTTTCATTGACTATGCTAAAGCCTTTGACTGTGTGATCACAACAAACTGTGGAAAATTCTTAAAGAAATGGGAATACCTTTAAGATGGTTACCTTACCTGCCTCCTCAGAAACCAGTATGCAAGTCAAGAAGCAATAATTAGAACCTTACATTGAAAAACTGACTGGTTCAAAATTGGGAAAGGAGTTTGTTAAGGCTGTATATTGTCACCCTGCTTATTTAACTTCTATAGAGTATATCATGTGAAATGCTGGGCTGGATAACTCACAAGCTGGAATCAAGATTGCCAGAAGAAATATCAATAATCTCAGATCTGGGGTCACAAAGAGTTGAACATGACTTAGCAACTGAAAAATTAATGGATATGTTAGAGCATATATAGAGAGCATATATATCCATATATATGGATATTTAGAGTTATAATCTCCTGTGAGATTGGATATCATGACCTGATAGCCAATTATATACTGTATATCCAATTATATACTGATACCCAATAATATACTGTATTCCAACAGTGAGAAGAACTTTAAATTAAATACTCACATTTTCATAAAAATATACCCAACTAGTTCACATATTTTCTTCTGCAACCCTTTAGTAGGTTTACTGAGTTGGTCATCTCAAGATCACAGTAAAAAATCTTCTAATGCTCTGTTTTAATCACAGAAAGAAGAAGTACAGAAATATACATAATTTATTTTTCTAGAAAACATATCAGAAAAAATATAAAATTTCTTGAAAATTTATGTTATTTCATAAAATTATTTGATAATTTTTTCAAGTTAAGGCTTCTGTATCTTTAAATTTAACTTCATTGGCATATTCTATACTGTTCAGATTATTGTTTATGAGTCTCAAGTGTCTTAATAATAAACAATTATATAAAATAGAAGACTGTCGATCATGGCATCTCATAGTCTTAGGGGAATTTATTTTAATTCAAAACTGTGTTTATCCAGAATTAACAAACCATAGCTCTGCCATCTACTAACTCTTCTATATGCTGTTTAATCTTTTTAAGCTCCAAATTTCTCACCTAATGAGTGAAAATTATAATGAGCAACATCATAAAAATATTGTTAAAATTATGAGACTTAAAATGTACAGTGTCTGCCACGTAATTTATTGTTGTAATTGTTATTTTCACTTTTTTGACAGTATAAATGTAATGTGGTGTTTCATTTTGTTAATTTGACTGACATATAAGAAACAAATTCCCAGTGCTATTTATAACCCAAATTTATGAAGAAACCGTTGTCCTGAAGTACATAAAGTTGAAAAACATTCTTCATAACAAAACTGCATATTATCATTTTAGGAATAGTGAAAAACACGTGACTGGCAATAGAACACTTAAAAATGTCTGGTATTGTCTCATTCCGAAATAGAGGTAATTTTTCATAGTTTTGAAAACATCAGAGAATGGATGGACTTAGAAGTAATATAGCATAAGCATTTCTATAGTGAGCAGTTACGGAGCAATAAAAGTGAGTCTGAACAATGAGACAATTACATAGGCATTTCCAAAAATAAAAACTAATTTAATACCAAGGTCTTCTCTTTTTTATCTAGATATTTTGAATAAAAGACTACCTCAGCAATAAATTATCTCATGTTGATTCCGTTTTCTTTGCTAATGTAGTATTTGATTATTGTTTATTAAGATTTTGAGTTACTGTTGAGATAATAGATACTTCCCTCTTAGCTCAGTTGTTAAAGATAAATAATATATATGCATATATATCTTGATGTATAATGTATTTCAAGGGAAAAATATAAAATGTAAATAAATTTTTTATTCTCCATGTGGTTTCCTAATCATGTGTTTTGCCCTATTCCCCAAAGGAAATAATAATTTTGAAAACACACCTCAGATTTTCAGTTTCCTTTTTTTCAGTTTTCCGTTTGCTTAACTGACCCTGAGTCGGGGGCAAGGGGATGGAATCCGTGAAGTGGATTTGTTCTGTTTTCCTCCTCATTTCCTTTTCCATATATGACATTATTTGTCCACAGGCGCCAGAGCATGTCCTTGGAGTTTTTTTTCAGCAGTGGTGATGGATTTACATAGGTTCATCCACAGTCTTTGGCTCAGGCTCTATTGTGAACACCATCTAACACTCGTTGGATGCCAGACCAACATCAGCATTCTGGGTTTGCCTTGAAGCTGGGTAGAATGAACTGTTCCACCTGTAGACTTCACTCAGCTCATCCCAGGTAAAACAATAGTGGGGCTGTCCTCCAAGTCATCTTTCCTAAGCCTTCTAACAAGCCACTAGTGTGCCTGAGCTCTAAGGTTCTAGGGAAGTTGTCTGCATTTAATCTTGTTCTCTTCTTAACGAGTAGGACTAGGAGGCCAAAACTTATAAGAAAAGCTTTCAAGTGTGTTTTAAAAAGAAAGCCCAGAAATTACAACCCCATTCAAGTGGGTAAGAGATCTTTTTAATGTACTCTAGGTAACTGTGTACTTGAGCTACTCCCTGTCCTACTAAAGGTAGTAAGGTCTGCAATGGCATGCTGGAGCCAACCCTCATCTCATGTTGTCATGCTGTCTTGCGTCATTTGCCGTTAGGAGATTCATATTTTCGCATTCAGTTGTTTAACTTTTATATCTCCAGACAGTCTAGTCATTGGGGAGTTCTTATATTTCTGAGTTCTGGCTTAAACAATATTTAGCCTGCTGAAGGTTTCACTTAACAAACTCTATGCTAGATTTAGGTCAAGAATTCTTATCAAATAATTCACTTTTTGTTTCTACAAATGCTATTGATTGCCCTTCCTATAAACTTAGATTGTTGCAATG
Source organism: Oryx dammah (assembly GCF_014754425.2). NCBI lineage: Eukaryota > Metazoa > Chordata > Mammalia > Artiodactyla > Bovidae > Oryx > Oryx dammah. The sequence goes on from NW_024080466.1 coordinate 937,796, forward strand.
TGTTTATCTTTGTATATTCCTAATATTTACATGTAGCCCATTCTTCCAGAGAAGGAAATGGCAACCCACTCCTGTATTCTTGGCTAGAGAATCCTGTGAACAGAGGAGCCTGATGGGCTGCTGTCCATAGGGTCGCACAGAATCGGACACGACTGAAGCGACTTAGCAGCAGCAGCAGCAGCAGCAGCCCATTATTCATCTCAGAAGATGAAATTTCTTGATTCCATAATTAGGAAATATGTTTTCTCATTTTCCCCTGAGTACATTTTGCACTGTGTATATTTAATAGAGTTTGTAGAAGCACCATCCAGGTGATACTAGTGATAAAGAACCTGACTGCCAATGCAGGAGACATCAGAAACATGGGTCCAATCCCTGGGTCAGGAAGATCCCCTGGTGGAGGGCAGTCTACACTAGTATTCTTGATTGGAGACTCCAATGGGCAGAGGAGCCTGGTGGGCTACAGTCCATAGAGTCTCAGAGTCAGACATGACTGAAGAAACCTAGCATGAATGCGTATAGAAAAGAAAGACCTATTTTTTTCTTCAATTGGTGGAATAAAGAAAAAATAGGTACTATTCTAAACAGGCTATGCTGTTACAGTCATTAAAAATATAATGCCACTCTAGTCTAATTCATAGTTTTTCTAACATAATGTTCAATTTCTTTTTTTTAATTTTTAATTTATTATTATTATTATTATTATTTTTACTTTACAATGCTATATTGGTTTTGCCATACATAGTGAGAAAATTTCTAACATGTTGGATGACATAGATGACTTTGATCTTTTAATGTTACTTTTATTTACTGGTAACATTATGACAATATTAAGAATAATCAAAATGGAGTTTATCTAAGGTCTTTGATTCTAAACAAAGTGTATTTCACCTTTTATATTTTAGTTGCTATATTGTTTAATCTATTAGTTGCCAAGTAAAATCATTTCAATAAGCCAAAGACAGAAAACTGAATTTTTGATGACTAATTTTTAAAGAAATTTGGAACAATCTCAAACTTACAGGAATTTGCAAGTATAGTACAAAACATTTTTTGTCCTGAATCAGTTGAGAATTGGTTCCATTTATGATGTTCTACTATCACACCTCAAATATTTTAGTGTATATTTCGTATGAGTAGGGATATTCTCCAATACAACCACAATGCAGTCATCTAAGTCTGGACACTTACTTTGATAGTTTACTACCATCTAATCCTTAGACTTCACTCAAATTTCCCAGCTACCCCAATGTTGTTTATAGCAGAAGGACATGTTACCAACACATGTTATATTTAGTTGTGTCTCATAATATTATTCAATTTTAAAGAATTTCCCAGAGATCCCTTGTCTTTTATGAGCTTGTTGTTTTTAATAATTTTGTTACTTTGTAGAATGTCTGTCAACTTGGATTTAGTTAATGTTTCTTCCTGATTATATTCAGGTTCTGTGCATTTGGTAGGAATATGACAGAAGTTATGCTGTGTTCTTTTAACTGCCTCCTGAAAGGTGGAACAATATTTAAAATTTTTCCTGTTACTGATAATATTTACCTTAATCCCTAGAATTGTGTGATATCTGCTAGGGTTCTCCACTGTAAAATGACACCTTTTCTCTTTGTATAAATATTTTGTAGAAAGGTAGCTTGAAACCATGTAATTATCCTATTCTTCATAAAACTTTCATTTATTTAATTATATTAATTGAATTCCTAGTTCCTATTTTGCTCAATGAGTTATAATCTATTATTCTAAATATTTATTTTCATTCTCAAACATTTCATGTTTAGTCAATGGCTCCTGTGAACTTTAGGCTTGCTTCTGGGTCCTTTTTTTTCTCTTTAAAAAAGTGGTCTCTAAGCGTAAAGAACAAATAGTCTTTTAAATAAATAGTGTTGAGAAAGCTGGATATTCACATGCAAAAGAATGAAAGTGAGCTCTTGTCTTATTAACTTCAGAAATTCACTTGAAATAGATTAAAGACTTAAATGGAAATCTTGAAACCATAAAACTCCTAGAAGAAAACACAAGGAAAAGCCTCTAGTCACTGGTCTTAGTAATTATTATTATTATTATTTTTTTGATATGACATCAAAAGCACAAAGCAGCAAAAGCAGAATGAAACAAGTGGGACTACATCAAACCAAAAAGTTCTGTCCAGGACAAAAAGCAATCCATAATATGAAGGGGCAGCCTACAGAAGAGAAGACAACATTTAAAAACCACACGTCAGATAGTGGGTTACTATCTAAAATATATAATATACTTTTCAGTTCAGTTCACTTGAGTCACTCAGTCATGTCTGACTCTTTGCAACGCCATGGACTGCAGCACGCCAGGCTTACCTGTCCATCACCAACTCCCAGAGCTTGCTCAAACTCACGTCCATTGAGTAGGCGATACCCCAACCACATCATCCTCTGTCATCCCCTTCTCCTCCTGCCTTCAATCTTTCCCAGCATCAAGGTCTTTTCAAATGAGTCAGTTCTTCACATCAGGTGGCCGAAATATTGGAGCTTCAGCTTCAGCATCAGTCCTTCCAAGGAATATTTAGAACTGATTTCCTTTAGGAATGACTGGTTTGATCCCCTTGCACTCCAAGGAACTCCAATATACTTTTACAAATCAACAACAAAAAAGCTAAAAAAAAAAAAAATCCCCAAATCATCTGATTAAAGAAATGAACAGAGAACTTGAATAAACATTTTTCTAAAGAAGAGATACAAATGACCAACAGATACATGAAAAGGGGCTCAACATCACTAATTATCAGGAAATGCATATAAAAACCACCGTGGCATATCACCTCACACATGTTAGAATAGCTGTTGTCAAAAAGACAAGAGAATGTGAGGGAAAATATGGAGAAAAGGGAAACTTTGTGTACTGTTGGTTGGAATGTAAATTGGTACAGCCATTATGAAAAATAGTGAGGAGATTCTTCAAAAAATTAAAGATAGGACTACTGTGAAAGTGAAAGTCACTTAGTTCTGTCCAACTCTTTGCGACCCCATGGAGTGTATGTAGCCCACCAGACTTCTCTGTCCATGGGATTCTCCAGGCAAGAATACTGGAATGGGTTGCCATTCCATTCTCCAGGGAATTTTCCTGATCCAGGGACTGAACCCAGGTCTCTGGGTTATTGCTTACGATCTGAGCCACCAGGGAAGTACCACTATACAATTGAGCAATTCCACTTTCAGGGGTATATCCTAAGTAAATGGGACTTCCCAGGTGGCACCAGTGGTAAAGAACCGGCCTGCCAATGCAGGAAACATAAGATACATGCATTTGATCCCTGGGTTGGGAAGATCCCCTGGAGGATGGCATGGCAACTCATATCTTGCTTGGTAAATACCAAGCAAGTATTCTTGCTTGGTAAATTCCATGGACAGAAGAGCCTGGTGGTCTACAGTCCATAGAGTTGCAAAGAGTCAGACATGACTGAAGAACTCAACGTGAATGCATGCACTGCAGCAAATAAAATCGTAATCTCTAAGAGATATCCAAACCTTCATATTCCATAGCAGCATTATTCATAGAAGCCAAGACATGGAAGCAGCCCAGGTGTCCATCAACAGATGAATGGATAAAGAAAATATAAGAGAAAAAGAGACAGACAATTCCATTCAATCATAAAAATTAAGGGAATTATGCTATGTGTCACATATGGAAGGTCCTAGAGGACATTATGTTAAGTGAAATAAGTCAGTTAGAGGAAGACATACTGTGTGATCTCACTTGTATGTGAAATTCTAAAAAATGCTGAACCCATGGGAAAAAAGTAGAATGGTCATTGCCAGGGTCTGGTGGGAGTGGGGTGTGGGAAGAGGGAGATGTTGGTCAAAGGGCACAAGCTTCCAGATATAAGACGAATACGTTCTAAGATCTAATATACAGCATGATGACTTTAGTTAACAATACTGTATTATATGGGCTTTCTGGGTGGCTCAGTGGTAAAGAATCTGCCCACGTTGCAGACGATGCAAGAGAGGCCATGGGTTTGATCCCTGGGTCAGGAAGATCTCCTGGAGGAGGGTATGGCAACCCATTCCAGTACTCTTCTTGCCTAGGAAACTCCACGGACAGAGGAGCCTGGCAGCTACAGTCCATGGGGTCGCACAGAGTCGGACACGTCTGAAGTGACTGAGCACTGTATTATATACTTGGAAGTTGCTAAGAAAGGAGATCTTAAACATTCCCACCATACACAAAAACAAATTATAATTAGGTGAGGTGATGACTGTCTTGAATAATCTTTTTGTGGCATAATTTCACCATATACACACATATCAAGTCATCATGTTGTACACTTTAAACTTACACAATGTTATAAGTTAATTACATCTCAACAAAGCTTTAAAAAATAAAAAAATGTTCCTCTTTATTCATTGGGTATTTTCTTATCTTTCTACCACCTCAAAAAGTTCGTTCTTAAACTTTCTGGCACAGCATTCTCCATTAAGTATTTTCTCTGCTCTAGCTGTAAATTAGGCTGTTTCTCCAGTGCTCCTTCGGTTAATGACAAGAAGTGGCAATCTGAGGGTTAGCTTTGCCTTTGTTATTGGGTATTGCTGCCAATACCAGGTCATTTTGGTGGACAGAGCCACGGTAACTTTCACGTCTACCTGTATGTGCGTTCCAATGCATGAGTTCCCATTGCAATATTCAATTATGACCCAGTGTTACAGGGTCCATCCTAGTTTTCTTGTTTTCTATACTGTTAACTCCCTTCTCCCACAGTCAGAAATCTGACTACCATTAGCTTTAATATACTTATTATTTAATCAGTCCTCTGCTTGTAACCAACCTCCTGCTGCCACTGCTCCCCGTCCTCCACATAGACGCCCTCCTCACAGCTGTGGACTCTCATATAACCAACACTGAGCCCCAGCACCCATCCTGGGCAGCCCTTGTCACACCCACCTCTGGGGCACTGCAGCTCTGCTTGCTTGCTTGATGCTCCCTGATGGTTTGGGGTCTAAACTGCCTGGAAAAGAAAGGGAACAGAAAGAGGAAGAGTTGTCTTTATGTTATAAAAGTCTCATTTAATGAAGAACGTACTGTTGGACATTCTGGGGCACCCTTTGGGATGTCTTATTCATCTTGATCTCACTACTACTGGACAGCTTAAGGCTGTTTTCTCTTATCTCACTCTTGAAACATTTTTCTCTCTTAGTTTCTAAGGCAATATCATAGAAAAATTTTATATTATTGACTATTTTCCCCTAAAATAGTAATTTATTCCTTTCATTGTGCTCATTCATTGAATAATCATGTTCTCCAGGGTTATTTGCATTTATTCCTTTTATTGTGTTCATTCATTAAATAATCATGTTCTCCAGGGTCCTGTCTTCAGGCCTTCTAACCATGGAAGAGCTACCTGATAGGATTCATCCATGTCCTATATTATTTAAGGGTAAAAACTTAATTGCATTAAAAAAAAAAAAAAACTAATTACTGGGCCAGACTCATGCATCTCACAGCCTGGAGGCCAGGTGAGGCTCCTGTATTAGCAACAAATCCCCATAATAGCATTCAGGGCCCCTGAACACTCAGTGTGTCCTTGGACAGTAAGCTGCGAGTTTATCTGTGGTACAATGAGGTAACCCAAGTTCTCACGAGCATCACTGTCTGTCTCAAGAAAAGGCATAAGGTCAGAACACCACAAAGTTTTGGTGAGGTGTTGACAAGGGCTTGGTTGTATAGACACTGAGTTTCAAGTTGGTAATCTGCAGCCTGTGAGAATAGATGGCCCTTACCATAGGTTACCTAGCTCTTTCCAGAATTGAGAGAGTGGGTACTAAACAAAGTTGTGTGAAAAAGGTGTGGGACCCCAATTAGAAGAGCCAAAGACAAATTCAGGGGTACTGGCTGCCAGGAGGAGTGTCCAAGGAGAGCCAAGCAGGACAGTGCTGGCATCCTAGAAGAAGCATGAAGACAGGGCATGCATGAGCACCAGGGATCAGAAAAAGTGATATTTTCAGTCTAGCAGCTTCAGGTGAGAGCTAACTTTGCCATCATGAACTTGTCTCTGTTTTTCTCTTTACTATTTGGTGTTCTCTTTGTCTATCTGAAAGGGGAAAAAAAAATTTCCAAAGTAACTTTTAGAAATATTTGTGAAAATGTTAAAGCTGAGATGAAAGTAAGGGATTCCAGCAATATAACAAACTGAAGTGTTAATCTCAACACAAATAAGAATATAACATTTCTGTATCATGCATCATCTTTCTTGTTATTTTTGATGAATCTATTTTGGATTGTTTATTTACTGTCAATGGAAGAGCCTGTGATCTGTTTATTTTTCATTTGTTTATTTGTTTTAAGAAAAGATATTTTTAGAACCACTTAGCATTTTCAGTGGAGAAGGAAATGGCACCCCACTCCAGTCTTCTTGCCTGGAGAATCCCAGGGACAGAGGAGCCTGGTGGGCTGCCATCTATGGGGTCTCACAGAGTTGGATACGACTGAAGCGACTTAGCAGTAGCAGCAGCATTTTCAGGGAGGCAGTTCTTCTTTTCTCTATCAGGTAGTTTATTCATAGCTTTACAGACACATTAATGGGACTAAACAGCATACTTTAGAAGAAGCTGAAAAAAATCAAAGAAGGAATTTCCAAATTATCTAGTCCTGTCCGCATTTCATCTTTTGGATGTAATCTCATTGATAAGTGGAGTAAATACAGAATGAAAGGCCGAATGTGAAGGAAATAATAAAAAGGAAAACAAGAAAGGCTGAGCTCATCTTCAGCCTGGGCTGCATCTCAGCTCTGGTCATATTTATCAAGTGCGGTTGTGACAAATCCTTTTTCCTGGCTTCTTGCCTTACACAGGATTAATAAATAATGAGCTCAATATTTTAGGAAAGAATTGTTCCATTATCGTATCTTTCTAAAACATTTACTTTGGTTACTAGCCATTATTGATTCATAAATTGAAACACACTATTATGACAGACATATTTCTCTCTATAGATCCCAAATTGAGGACACCATGACACAGCACACACACACACACACACACACACACACAATGTACGCCTATGTACCTAAATATCTTGTTACACAAATCAATGATAATCATTTTGTAATGAGAGCTCACCATTTTATTCTTTAAAATGTTTATTTCATGGCTAGATTTGAGAAAGATTCCCTGAAGAATGTCAACTGTGGAGCTTTTTAGAAAGTTAAGCTTTTTGATTTCTCAAATTCGGTAGGCAGGAAGCATTGTCTACGGAGTGGGGGCAGGGAGATGAGTGGACCTAGAGAGGACGCTGAAAGTTGTTCATGGTCTGTTTGCCCTGGAAAGCAGCTCACAGAGAGGAACATTGGTAACTTTTCAAATCAGCCCTCCTTAGAACAACTGCCATCATTTAAAAATTTGCTCTCTCTTTGCTCACTTAATATCTAGGATAAAATCATCACAGTTCTCTTCCTAATGAGCTGCAATTTTTTTCTAATGTCAAAAGAGCGGAAGTAGCCAAAACATAGATGAAGGAGTTGTGTAATATCTAGTAAATATACCGCGGTGTCTCATAAACATTAAGTTCAGGACAACTTTCATCCAAAAATGGGATTCATTTGATCTAAACCAGATGAATGAAGAAAGCAGCTACCGTGTAAATAGCTCACTTGTTACTTTTCCAGATAGAAAACTAACTATAAATCATTTGGGGGTCTATTTAAAAGACATTCACAGTTCTGTCAGAATAATGTGAACTTTTGGAATCTTGAGAATGTAATATTTTCCAGAGATAAACTCTAAAGGATTACATGAGCAAATAGACACATAAAAATATTTTAAGTGATACAGCACCAGACTTCTTCCATACACTTCTTCAGCTTAATTCTAGGATTGGCTTTTCTAGGTCATTTCTTAAAAATTTATGTTTAAATAGATATAAAGAAGGTACTTTGTAGACCTTGTTACCATGAGCTATTCCCAATGGAAGAAGGAACGTCTGTGGTGTTTGCTTCAGACCACTAGCCCCTGGCTCTGTATCCATTGTCTGCTTCAGCAAAAAAGAAGCAGTCACATGTTTTGTGAAGAATGCCGTTATATAATCATCCACCAATATGTGAAGGGTCAGAATGCTCCATCTGGTTCTTCTGCCTTTCAGCTCTAAACCCATCATTCTTTTACTCCCGTGATAAGAAAGAGAAGAGAGGACTGGAGCAATGCTGTGGACATAGTTTGAATCTCTTTCTTTCCAAAAGAGAGCTCGTTTTGCAATATGAATCCCAGCATTTAATTTTTTCTTCTTCTTTCCCTTTTTTTTTTTTTTTTTGGTACTATCCCTCTTCTCTTTCAGGTTTAGGGCCTGTGCTGATTTTTAACTCCCTCTACTTTCTCTTCCTGTCCTCCCAATATTCTGAAGGCTGAGATGCTCTCAGTAAATTGTTTTTTGAATTAGACTTTAGAATGAGATATTATCTCGAGAATAGGTCTGTTTCATTACTTTGTATCCTTTCCTCTCTGATGAATGGAGCAGCTAGCACAGTGCTTGCTGCTGCTGCTGCTGCTAAGTCGCTTCGGTGGTGTCCGACTCTGCGACCGCAGAGACGGCAACCCACGGGGCTCCCCCGTCTCTGGGATTCTCCAGGCAAGAACACTGGAGTGGGTTGCCATTTCCTTCTCCAATGCAGAAAAGTGAAAAGTGAAAGTGAAGACGCTCAGTCGTGTCCTACTCTTAGCTGCCCCATGGACTGCACCTTACCAGGCTCCTCCGTCCATGGGATTTTCCAGGCAAGAATACTGGAGTGGGGTGCCATTGCCTTCTCTGAGCACAGTGCTTGGCACATAGTAAAAGGTGGTCAATAAATAACTGCTAAAACAGAGTCACTTATACTTGAGGTCCAGCACTGGCCCTCAGTAATCGAGCCACAGGCAACTTTAGATTTTTCTGCTATAAAACTGGAGACATAGATATTACGTAGTTGTTATCTTAACTAAATGAGATAACTTATCTAAAAAACGACTTGCTGAGTTCCAAGAACACAGTAAGTCCCCAATAAATATTAGCTCTAAATATTATTAATATTTAAGCTAGTCATTTAGTTTTCATGAACTGTACTCTCTTCCTTTGCACAAGAGGATTATAATAATTCTTGGAACTTCCTGACAGGTTTTTCTGAGGATTAAATGAGTTTAGTCTTGTGGAACTCTTTGTGCAATATTTCAAAGAATGATGTAAATTTTTATTAAGGTAATAAAAATCTTTATCACATTAAAAAACTGATGGACTAATGAATTTAAGAACAAGGTTAATGTTGAATGATTTTTATCTTTTCAAGGACAAATTGTTATTTATACTTTTTAAAAAAGTATTTGTGGTTATTTGAGGCTTCCCTGGTGGCTCAGACTGCAGCAGGAGATCTGGGTTCCATCCTTTGGTTGGGAAGATCCCCTGGAGGATGGTATGGCAACCCCCTCCAGTATTCCTGCGTGGAGAATCCCCATGGACAGAGGAGCCTGGCAGGCTACAGTCCATGGGGTCACAAAGAGTCGTACAAGACTGAGTGACTAAGCGCAGCAGGAAAGAAATATCACATCATATTTTGATACAAGCTGAAGAAGCATAAGGACAAAAACATGGGGGCAAGGGGAATCTTTCACTCCAGTAAATTAATATTTTATATAAAGACTGAGATTTTGTTAAAAAAAATAAACAATTAAGACTACCCTTTTCAACTCTTAATAATATTGAAGATCATTCTGCTGGGAAAAATGGTTATGTCTCAATCAATGTCCTCTTAGTTGAAATGAGCAGGAACTCACATCAAACTGTGTAAGCTACAAAGCGAGTTTTGTGGACCAGCAGTAGGTATTTTGCAGGATCCAAGATCAGCTAGGCCATGGGAGGACTTATCCCAGAAGTAGCTAATACTCTTAGTCCTTTATTTCTACTTTTCTCTGTTTTTTTTTTTTTTTTTTGAGATCTAACAGCAAAATTTATTCTACATCAAGTAAATATTTCTAAAGCATTAGAATATCATCATCGTTTCAAGTTCATGTCTTAAATTTGGTATGTGCTATACTGCGCTTAGTCGCTCAGTCTTGTACGACTCTTTGTGACCCCATGGACTGTAGCCTGCCAGGGTCTTCTGTCCACAGGGAGTCTCCAGGCTAGAATACTGGAGTGGGTCACTGTGCCCTCCTCCAGAGGATCTTTCCCACCCAGGGATTGAACCCAGGTCTCCCACACTGCAGGTGATACTGAACCAGCAGGGAAACCCTAAACTTGGTATACCTTCAACAAAACTTTACATATAGAGCACACAAACCAAAAATTATGTTTTAAATGATAACTACAAAATGGAAGGCTGTCCTCAATGCTGTTTATCAACCAATCTTTCCTAATGTTTGCAGTTTCAAGCAAAATCTGTCTTTGATGGTACAGATCTGCTTTATTACCAATTTTATCCTCTCTCTGCTCTATAGATAGGTTCCCACTGAACTTGGTTCTCCCTGATGGACCAGCAGCACATGGTGGGATGGAAGAAAGGCCACATTAACACATGGGGAAGAACTCAGAGACAGGAGTTGGCTGTGTGCTAAGCAACTCAGAAGCTCTCTACTGCAGATTTCCACATAAAATATATATATGCTATCCATGTCAAACCAGGAAATCTTTCAATGTCATACCTGTAAAAGTAAAACACATTTTGATTTAAAAATATACTCAGAAGGGAAATAATAATACCACCCTCCAATCAGCTATGTAATGTGGTTCCCAGATGGGAAAGGTTTATTTGTTTACTGACTAAAAATGTATGAGATTCAATGTGTCTCAGAGAAGTCTATTTTGAATGGAATGTTCAATAGTCTTTAATATTCATTTTTAAAGCCAAATAAAATATAAAAATTATTTGACTTTTAACTGTGGGCCAGAAAATGATGAGTGGCAAAATTCCTATAAATTCATAAACCCTCTATATTTCAAGTTGATCATTTGGCCTTTCAAGTAGAATTTCTGCTTCTGGAGTAGCTATAATAACTCACTCATGTAAATTACTGCTTGGCCACATCTTTAGTCGGTCCCCAGATTGTTTTTGGAGGCATCTTAATCTCTTCTGGCTTCGTGGAAGTTGGCAGACAAGGAAGTAGGGAGCTATTGTGGATCTGTCTTGTTGATTTAGGGCCAGAGCTTCTGCTTCTGTCCTGAATTAGGTTCATTGACAACATTCCCTTCACCACCCTACTCTTTCTTATACTTTATTTGAAGATTTTTAAGGTTCCAATGGATGCAAAGAGCATATATTTGGGAAATGAGTAGAAATTTAAGATCTGGGAGAATGAGTATAAGACCAAAGAAGAGATTGTTAAAGTTTAGAGGTTTAGATAAACTTCCCTTGGCCTGATGATACTTTAGTACTTTAGCTCATAACCTAGAAATATATACACACATATATATATATGTATATATTTTGTAAAGATGTGCTTATGTTCTATAGAAAATAAAGCACATGGCATTTTACCTTTAGTTTTTATAGTGGCACTTACAGCTTGCATAGAAATAATAATACACAGTGTCTCTGGCTGAAATTACTAATATGAATTTAGTAATGATTATTAGAACACGCAATCCTTTGGCTCCAAATCACTGTAGATGGTGACTGCAGCCATGAAATTAAAAGACACTTGCTCCATGGAAGAAAAGCTATGACCAATTTACACAGCATATTAAAAAGCAGAGACAATACTTTGCCAACAAAGGCCCATCTAGTCAAAGCTATAGTTTTTCCAGTAGTCATATATGGATGTGAGAGTAGGACTATAAAGAAAGCTGAGTGCCCAAGAATTGATGCTTTTGAACTGTGGTGTTGGAGAAGACTCTTGAGAGTCCCTTGGACTGCAAGGAGATACAACCAGTCCATCCTAAAGGAGATCAGTCCTGAATATTCATTGGACGGACTGATGCTGAAGCTGCAACTCCAATACTTTGGCCACCTGATGTGAAGAACTGACTCATTGGAAAAGACCTTGATGCTGGGAAAGATAGAAGGCAGGAGGAGAAGGGGATGACAGAGGATGAGATGGCTGGATGGCATCACTTACTCGATGGATGTGAGTTTGAGTAAGCTACTGGAGTTGGTGACGTACAGGGAAGCCTGGCGTGCTGCAATCCATGGGGTTGCAAAGAGTCGGACATGCCTGAGTGACTAAACTGAACCGAACTGAATCCTTTGGCAAGCACACCATTAAACAACTTAGCAGATAGAGCCTCTACAATGGCTTATTTTACTTAATTGTTCATTATTGACTTAATTGATGGTTCATGTCAAGTAGCACAAGTAATTGATGATGTTGGTAAAATAAACTGCCAGGGCCAAATTCATGAAGACTCTTTCATCACATATTTTAAGAGAAAGATGATAATTTACAAATACTTGGGCTGTCTTGGAGGAAACTTGCATTGGATAATTAAACCTAACACCTCTCTTTCTGATGGGGCTTATTTTCTAAATGACAAGAGATACCATAGTTTACACCAGGCTGCTATTATCTTTGGTACTATATACATGACCTTTCAGGTTTGTTTTCTTTAATCAAATATATGATTTTTCTTGGACAAAAGCCACGTCTTTGTAGGTCATCATTCTTTCAATTATTAAAGGACCCTATAAAAAGAGGTGTTCTCTGATCATAAAAGGTTTTTCTCCAGATTTAAGAGCATGTAAAGAATTGTCAATAATAACTTAATCTGTCTTCAAATATGTGTGGAAGGAGGTAATAACTTTTGATTTTGAAAGTCAATAATTCTGGATGTCTGAGATTTAATTGGAAAGAACTAAGATCAGCACAAAATTTGCTACAGAAACTCCTGGAGCTGGAAGTAAAAAAATACACAAAAAATTAAAAGAGAAGCTCTCAAATTTAATAAAACTATATTTTGTCCTTTTCCTACACGTGTTTACTTTTTTGATTGTCTTTCAGTTCAATTCAGTCACTCAGTCATGTCTGACTCTTTGTGACCCTATGGACTGCAACACACCAGGCTTCCCTGTCCATCACCAACTCCCGGAGTTTACTCAGACTCATGTCCCTTGAGTTGGTGATGCCATCCAACCATTTCATTCTCTGTTGTCCCCTTTTCCTCCCACCTTCAATCTTTCCCAACATCAGGGTCTTTTCTAATGAGTCAGTTCTTCACATCAGGTGGCCAAATATTGGAGTTTCAGCTTCAGCATCAGTTCTTCCAATGAATATTCAGGACTGATTTCCTTTAGGATTGACTTTAACAGTTGCTATTCTGAGTAAGCCAAACTGTGGGTCTTACTTTTCATTCTTGTCTTAGCTTTCTAGGACATTGGGTTTGTGCCTGAATTTTAGTTATATTTATCAAAGCCAAAAATAGAGGTTTTCTGAGAAAGTGTCTGTGATGAAAAATGTTATAACTCAGCTAGTTCAGCACATATAACCTATAAGTTGCATTAACCATGCCTATATATCTGGGACATACTTTAGTAAGTACTTTAAAAAGTGATACTGAATAAATTAATTCTATTCCAAGAGAAGTCTCTTAGTACTTTAATAGAAAAGTCTTTGAAAAGAACTGAGTCTGGATATGAACTTATTCTGATGACTGCTCAGGTAAATGATTAGGTTACTTGGTTTATTTATAGTAAACAAGGCAAATTTGTCACAAGTTAACTCTATTTTAAAGAAAGACTACTTCCTCTCTGTTTTAGCTCTTTCCCCTTCCCTCCTGCTGTTACCTGAAAAATTCATTTCCCCCTACTTGGTGGGTGTCAGTTTAAGAAACACAACTAAAGATTGGGAGAAGGAAAGGTTTATTACTTGCAGCAAGTATGGAGAACACCGGAGATCTTTCCCAACAGTGTCTCTCCAAACAGCAAAATTGGGGATGTTTTAAGCTAAAAGGGGCTTAAAACACTTATCTGTGAAGGGGCTTGAACGGTGGACAGAGTCCAAGTTTTAGCTGATGGAAGTCACAGGGTCCAGAAAAGGTCAACATCATTATCCCTCAGGTCTCAGTTGATCTGGAGGTTGAGTCTTCAGGCTAATCTTTACCACTGAAACAGAACTGGGAGTCTTTACAGCTACTTTATTATTTTTGCTGTTGCTACTTCTCTGGTCTGGTGACAGTCATTTATTTCTGCATTTTTTTTATTCCCTAAAGATAATTAATTACTGAGACATGTTCAAGGGCAAGTATTGTGACAAGGCTTAGACCACAAAATGACTCAGACCAAAAATGGCTTCTCTCATGTCAAGAAAGCCAGGCTTGCTTCTCTCTCTCTGGGGGCGCCCTACCCTATCTGTTTGCATACCATTTATGCTTTCCATCGTCTCTTGTCTGCCTGTTCTTCTTCTTCTTCCCTGTGTCTTCTTTTCCCTTCTGTGATTCTTCTTTATTACTCTTTCCCTCTCCTTATTTAATGTCTTCTCTTTTTTAAAGTAGTCATAAAACAAAGATGATATTTTTATATTGAAGCTTGATTTCTTCTCAGTTCAGTTCAGTCGCTCAGTCGTGTCTGACTCTTTGCGACCCCATGGACTGCAGCACGCCAGGCCTCCCTGTCCATCACCAACTCCCGGAGTTCACTCAGACTCACATGCATTGAGTCGGTGATGCCATCCAGCCATCTCATCCTCTGTCATCCCCTTCTCCTCCTGCCCCCAATCCCTCCCAGCATCAGAGCCTTTTCCAGTAAGTCAACTCTTCGCATGAGGAGGCCAAAGGACTGGAGTTTCAGCTTTAGCATCATTCCTTCCAAAGAAATCCCAGGGATTAGTACTTTTGCCAACAGAATGCCCGTATGATGCTTTTTAAGTCTTAAAAAAGCCTGTTGTCCCATTTAAATCGTTTCCTCTTTGAATAATTCAAAATTTTCCAAAGATACAAATATCTTGTCAGGATAGAAGTAATGAGACAGTATATATTTTATAGAGAAATACTCTAATTTCATATATTTAAGATTACTATTTAGAAAGGACTGTAAGGTGATTCACAAACTCAAGAAAGATATTAATTTCAGAGAATAATAAGTTTTAATGACAAAGTTTCCAAGCTATTTTGTAAACAGAACCATAGCAAATACTTTCTTTGGCATCAAATCATCATCTTTCTAATAAATCAATTCAAAGTGAATAAATTAATCATTGACTGGAATGAAAAATTAGCATATCACTTCTATAGTTTTTTTCAATAAGCAGGTGGATAGAAACACAAAGAAATAGATGAGAACTGGAGAAAAGAAATGACAGTTCCTCCAGGATGACAGAAGAAATATGTAGTATGTCCTTAGATGCTCTGAAGTTTTCTGTTTAACCAGGTTCCTCCTCTCACAGCAGGGCCTCACCTACACAACCCATCATTTTCCCAGGAGCTCAATAACCACCTGGGTCTCATTTGATGAGCAGGATGAAGAAGGGAATCCAATTCCTGTGGAGACCATCAGGATAACACCTTGTCACTGAGTTCGTCAGTTGGAGAGTTGGGACTCCACATATAATCATCCATTAGACAGCCCTGCATGACAGATGAGATGAGGATTCAGCACCCAAGACTCCAGTCATAAATTTTGCCGAGGGAGACAGCGTAACTCTTTTTTCCATACCCACCACTGAAGTTAGATAGGAAATACCATTTGCTGTCTTAGTAGAATTCCACTTTAATTGACACTGTAGATTCTTCAAAGAAAAACTACATTCTTCCCTTGGATTCCATGGTACCTTATTCTCTTCATTTTTTTCCTTACTATTATTTATGCTTTATAAACACATTCATTATTTATTATTGTTGTTGTTTATTTGCAAAGTCATTTCTGACTCTTTTGTGATCTCATGGACTGTAGCCCATCAGACTACTCTGTCCATGGGATTTCCTAGGCACAAATACTGGAGTGTGTTGCTATTTCCTTCTCTAGGGGCTCTTCTTGACTCAGGGATTGAACCCATAGCTCCTGCATTGGAAGGCAGACACTTTACCCCTGAATCATCTGGGAAGCCCATTCATTATTTAATTTTTATTAATTTTTCTTATGGTTCAGGGGTCATTCATTAAGACACTTTTTTCCTCCATCAGATAGTTGATGAACTTTGTTTATATTAAATTAATTCAAGGATACCAAAGACAATGTGATAAGAGATGGAACTAGGACCGGGTGGGGTGGGGGTGCCGAAGAAGTCGACGCTGCTTTATGTTTGAGCTGATGACTAAGTACTTCAATGAAACAAAAATTAGAGTTTTATTTGAGGTCTATGAAATCTTACTTGATATAGTGCTTTCTGTTTTTGAAAGAGGAAAATGTTTTGAAGGGAAAACATTTAGAAAGAAAGCAGTGTGCTTTCGTAGGCTGATGCCATCCTAGGAAAGTAAAATGCAGATGACTACAAAGGATTATGACCTGTAGACCAACCACAGCATTTGCGTTCTGTGATTTCTGAAGTATGATTATTTTCTTGGTCTTTATTTTTTCCTTCAGAGGGCCAGGTTTTTATTTATTGCCTTACATAGTGATTTACGCAAATACTCTCAGATCTTTCTAGATCTCTTTCTTGCTCCATAATAAAAGCTGTTGTTTATACACAAAATTACAGTTTCAAAGAATAGATATAATTAGATAAAGAAGATGGACATAACTTTCAGAAGAGACATATTAGATGGTTGTTGTTGTTGTTTTTCAGTCGCTAAGTCATGTCCAACTCCTTGCAACCCCATGGACTGCACCATGCCATGCTTCCCTGTCTTTCAGTATCTCCGGAGTTTGCTCAAACTCCTGTCCATTGAATCAGTGATGCCCTGCACTTATCTTATCCTCTGTTGCCTCCTTCTCCTCCTGCCCTCACCTTTCCCAGCTTTAGGGTCTTTTCAGTTCTTCACATCAGGTGGGCAAAGTATTGGAGTTTCAGCTTCAGCATCAGTCCTTCCAATGAATATTCAGGACTGATTTCCTTTAGGATGGACTGGTTGGATCTCCTTGCAGTCCAAGGGACTCTCAAGAGTCTTCTCCAAGACCACAGTTTAAAAGCATCAATCCTTCAGCGCTCAGTCTTCTTTATATTCCAACTCTGTCATACACACATGACTACTGGAAAAACCGTAGCATTGATTATATGGACCTTTGTTGGCAGAGTGATGTCTCTATTTCTTAATATGCTGTCTAGGTTTGTCATAGCTTTTCTTCCAAGGAGAATTCATCTTTAAATTTCCTGGCTGCAGTCACTGTCTACAGTGATTTTGGAGTCTAAGAAAATAAAATTATATCTGCCACTCTTTCCGTTGTTTCCCCATCTACTTGCCATGAAGTGATGGCACTGGATGCCATGATGTTAGTTTTTTGAATGTTGAGTTGTAAGCCAGCTTTTTCACTCTCCTCTTTCACTTTCATCAGGAACAACCCTTATATATTTGAATGGTCATAATTTGAGAAATGACATCACCCTTATGGCAGAAAATGAAGAAGAACTAAAAAGCCTCTTGATGAAAGTGAAAGAAGAGAGTGAAAATGTTGGCTTAAAACTCAACATTCAGAAAACTAAGATCATGACATCCAGACCCATCACCTCATGGCAAATAGATGGGGAAGCAATAGAAACAGTGACAGACTTTATTTGTTTGGTCTTCAAAATCACTGCAGATGGTGACTGCAGCCATGAAATTAAAAGACACTTGCTCCTTGGAAGAAAAGCTATGACCAAACTAGACAGTATATTAAAAAGCTGAGACATTACTTTACCAGCAAATGTCCGGTCTAGTCAAAGCTATGGTTTTTCCAGTAGTCATGTGTGGATGTGAGTGTTGGACTATAAAGAAAGCTGAGTGACAGAGAAGTGATTCTTTTGAACTGTGATGTTGGAGAAGACTCTTGAGAGTCCCTTAAACTGCAAGGAGATCCAACCAGTCCATTCTGAAGGAAATCAGTCCTGGGTGTTCATTGGAAGGACTGATGCTGAAGCTGAAACCCCAATACTTTGGCCACCTCATGTGAAGAACTGACTCATCTGAAAAGACCCTGATGCTGGGAAAGATTGAAGATGGGAGCAGAAGGGGATAACAGGGGATGAGATGGTTGGATGGCATCACCAACGCGATGGACATGAGTTTGAGTAAGCTCTGGGAATTGATGATGGACATGGAAGCCTGGCATGCTGAAGCCCGTGGGGTGGCAAAGAGTCAGACATGACTGAGTGACTGCACTGAACTGATAATCCAGCTAGCACTAATTATGTGCTTATTATGTGGCAAGTGTTGTGCTCAGGCCTCTACACAAATTGCCCCATTTACATTTAAATTAACATTACAATGCAGACACTGTTGATTATATTATCATACTATTTCTGTTTTTCAGATGGCGAAATCCAGTACACAATAGTCCAGTAAATTTCCTGAGGCACAGATATACTGAAAGGTGGGGCCAGGATTTGAACCTGCTTTTCTGATCCTGGGGCACTGATGAAAACACTCCAGCTCACTACTTCTTTGGTTTATATACTATGGACAAGACAAGAAACATTGACCAATGGAAGATAAAGCATGGCAGATGCACGTTGAATAAAAAGAACTTTCTAAGATGGCCCTGATGAACCTCTTTGCAGGGAAACAAAGGAGACATAGATCTAAAGAGCAGACATGTGGACACAGTGAGGGAAGCAGAGGGTGGGATGATGTGAGAGTGCAGCATTGAAACATATACTACCGTATACAAAATAGATAAATAGTGGAAACTTTCTGTATGACACAAGGAACCCAAAGCCAGTGTGCTATGATAACCTAGTTGGGTGGGATGGGGAGGAAGGTGGGAAGGAGGTTCGAGATAGAGGGGGCATATGTATACCTGTGGCTGATTCGTGTTGATATATGACAGAATCCATCACAGTATTGTAAGGTAATTGTCCTCTAATTAAAAATTAAATTAAGAAAAAGAACTTTTTAATGCTGAGGTGTATGCAAAGTAGATGGAGTGCTTTGGAAATGATTAACATCTTGGTTATATTCAACTGGAGATGAAAGCTTCATGGAAATGATACAGTGGGTAGTTTTACTTCAGAACAAAGTTAAATTATGTTTATAATTTTTTTCCTGCTTGTCCTAAAGTTTATGATACTATGAAAAAAAATGCACGTGGCTATGTCTATCTGTAACTTGCCAACAGGAGTAACTGTCTCTTGCTGTCTCTGAGTTTCCTGCCACAAAATCCCTCCTCTTCTCATGTTGACTGCTCAAATTCCTTTACAAATATCTGTATTAGATTAGAAATTGAGTCTGAGCATGAAAGAGGAATGCTAATGAAATTCAAAATATGAAAAGAAGATGGAGAAAGAGAAGGCCAAATGCAGGAAAATGAAAGAAAGAATGGCTAAGTCTCTCTTAAGTTAGTGATTGAAAATTTCTTCTGAATTTCTTAATGAAAATATGGCATGTATGTACAGCTGCTCCTTAGTTTATAGTCATTAGCTTTCAAAAACCTGTTTAAGTCCATTTTCTAAAGCTCAAATGGGCTTAAGAAACCAAGATTCAAGTCCAGAATATATTTTTGTGAAATAAGTTAGTTAATGAATATATTTTTGTGAAATAAGTTAGTTACTGAATATATTTTTGTGAAATAAGTTAGTTACTGAATATATTTTTGTGAAATAAGTTAGTTAATGAGTTTCTCAAAGTTTTACAATTCCATCCCAATTATCTCTTTCTTGTTAGGGATCTTTTTACAAAACTGGTCATTATTTTACATTTTGCTGCAAAGAATAATCAATAGACACTACTTGAACCCTTGATTTTTAATTTTTTTTTTTTAAAGTTGCTCAGTCACATCCAAGTATTTGTGACCCCATGCAGTTACTGGAATTCTTCAGGCCAGAATCCGGGAGTGGGCAGCCTTTTCCTTCTCCAGGGGAGCTTCCCAACCCAGAGATCAAGCCCAGGTCTCCCACATTGCAGGCAGATTCTTTACCAGCTGAGCCACAAGGGAAGCCCAAGAATACTGGGCTGGGTAGCTTATCCTTCTCCAGGGGAACCTTCCCAACCCAGGAATTGAGCCATGGTCTCCTGCATTGCAGGCAGATTCTTTACCAGCTGAGCTATTGGGGACGCCAACCCCTTGACACCAGGTACCAATTATATTTGCGATAAAAATTTTTATCTGTGGTGTTTTACCTGATGAGGCTTTAATTTATCAAAATCCTATATTTCTCCTGATATAACAGTAGGATTTTCCTCTTGTGAATTGCTATCTCTTATTATCAATTGACTGGACACATAATATTTCACCTGTGCTATGATTCTTTTTAAATCCTTTATATCCTCTGAAAATATCCTATTTGGTGATAGTCTATCATACACAGGGATTTTAATTTTCTTAAGCACTCTCAAATCATGTAGCCTATGCCCTAACAAGTCCTTTGCAATCCGTCAGGGTGGTCAGAGTTGATGTACTTTGCTCTAGATGGAGACTCTGTATATCCGTGAGGGTGCCTTAGTTGGAAATACACTGATTTCAGTAACAAGGCTGCCATGAACTCCTCTGCTCTGACTTTCAGTGGTTTCCTATGATGCAGGTCTGTTGCAGCAGAGCTGGTGGAGTCAGCATTATTTCAGAAAAATGTCTGAGCTGCTTGCTGTGTTCCAAGGACTATGAATTCAGAGTATTCTGCAAAGGTGCTAGGGAAGTAATAAAGAAGATATTATCCATTTTACTAAAAATAAGAATTATTTTAAAAATTCATTAGTCCAGTGACATAATGTTAAATTCTTGGCTTTAGTCTCCACATAAAAATATTCAGAAATGGCACAATTTTACAAGCCATTGTTCAAGGTTGGGTCAAAAATGGTGTTTACAGAGACTTCAAGGTCTCTGAGAACTCTCTAGATGAGTTTATTTCACAAAATTAAATTTAGACATCATGATAGACTATCCCCATGGAAAAGAAATGCAAAAAAGCAAAATGGCTGTCTGGGGAGGCCTTACAAATAGCTGTGAAAAGAAGAGAAGTGAAAAGCCAAGGAGAAGAGGAAAGATATGAGCATCTGAAAGCAGAGTTTCAAAGAATAGCAAGAAGAGATAAGAAAGCCTTCTTCAGCAATCAATGCAAAGAAATAGAGGAAAAGAACAGAATGGGAAAGACTAGAGATCTCGTCAAGAAAATTAGAGATACCAAGGGAACATTTCATGCAAAGATGGGCTCGATAAAGGAGAGAAATGGTATGGACCTAACAGAAGCAGAAGATATTAAGAAGAGGTGGCAAGAATACACAGAAGAATTGTACAAAAAGGATCTTCACGACCCAGATAATCAGGATGGTGTGATCACTCACCTAGAGCCAGACATCCTGGAATGTGAAGTCAAGTGGGCCTTAGAAAGCATCACTATGAACAAAGCTAGTGGAAATGATGGAATTCCAGTTGAGCTATTTCAAATCCTGAAAGATGATGCTGTGAAAGTGCTGCACTCAATATGCCAGCAAATTTGGAAAACTCAGCAGTGGCCACAGGACTGGAAAAGGTCAGTTTTCATCCCAATTCCAAAGAAAGGCAATGCCAAAGAATGCTCAAACTACTGCACAATTGCACTCATCTCACACGCTAGTAAAGTAATGCTCAGGATTCTCCAAGCCAGGCTTCAGCAATACGTGAACTGTGAGCTTCCAGATTTTCAAGCTGGTTTTAGAAAAGGCAGAGGAATCAGAGGTCAAATTGTCAATATCTGCTGGATCATGGAAAAAGCAAGAGTTCCAGAAAAACATCTATTTCTGCTTTCTTGACTATGCCAAAGCCTTTGACTGTGAGGATCACAATAAACTGTGGAAAATTCTGAAAGAGATGGGAATACCAGACCACCTAACCTGCCTCTTGAGAAATCTGTATGCAGGCCAGGAAGCAACAGTTAGAACTGGACATGGAACAACAGACTGGTTCCCAGTAGGAAAAGGAGTACATCAAGGCTGTATATTGTCACCCTGCTTATTTAACTTCTATGCAGAGTACATCATGAGAAATGCTGAACTGGAAGAAACACAAGCTGGAATCAAGATTGCCAGGAGAAATATCAATAACCTCAGATATGCAGATGACACCACCCTATGGCAGAAAGTGAAGAGGAACTAAAAAGCCTCTTGATGAAAGTAAAAGAGGAGAGTGAAAAAGTTGGCTTAAAGCTCAACATTCAGAAAACGAAGATCATGGTATCTGGTCCCATCACTTCATGGGAAATAGATGGGGAAACAGTGTCAGACTTTATTTTGGGGGGCTCCAAAATCACTGCAGATGGTGATTGCAGCCATGAAATTAAAAGCCGCTTACTGCTTGGAAGAAAAGTTATGACCAACCTAGATAACATATTCAAAAGCAGAGACATTACTTTGCCGACTAAGGTCCGTCTAGTCAAGGCTCTGGTTTTTCCTGTGGTCATGTATGGATGTGAGAGTTGGACTGTGAAGAAGGCTGGGTGCCGAAGAATTGATGCTTTTGAACTGTGGTGTTGGAGAAGACTCTTTAGAGTCCCTCGGACTGCAAGGAGATCCAACCAGTCCATTCTAAAGGAGATCAATCCCGGGATTTCTTTGGAAGGAATGATGCTAAAGCTGAAACTCCAATACTTTGGCCACCTCATGCGAAGAGTTGACTCATTGGAGAAGACTTTTATGCTGGGAGGGATTGGGGGCAGGAAGAGAGGGAGACAACCGAGGATGAGATGGCTGGATGGCATCACTGACTTGATGGACGCGACTCTGAGTGAACTCCAGGAGTTGGTGATGGACAGGGAGGCCTGGTGTGCTGCATTTCATGGGGTCGCAAGGAGTCGGACACGACTGAGCGACTGAACTGAACTGATATCCCCTTACCCCAAAATTCAGATTCTCTATAAAATTCATAGTCCTTTGTGTAATTTCAGAACTGTAGCAGCTAAAGATTATTAAAAATAAATAAGTATTGACTATTAGAAAGGAGCTACCTGTCTTTCCTTTCTGCAGAGATTTGAATATTGCTTCTTAAACAACCACAGGAGTACCAATTATGGTTAGCCTCCTACTTCCCTCCCTTCCTTTTTCTCACCTCCTCTCACTTCTTCTTTTTCTCTCATTTACTTACTCTTATTTTCTGCCTCTCTTTCCCTCAGGCTATCTTTTTCTCCCTTTGTATTTCTCTGGCATTCTCTTTATTTATTTTTTCATTCTCTGAATTAAAAAGAATAAACAGTTATTTTCTGAAATGTTTTGCTTAGCAGCCTAGCCCTTGACTTTGTGTGACCTAATATTCTCTTGAAGGATGATTTAAGCATTACAGAAGTATACAGAAGGCACTCATATGAAATTGGTGCAGTCTTTAGATTCTGATTAAATATTTTGTAATTTGAAAAAAATGGTAAATGTAAGCAGTAATTCATTAAAGTTCAATTTTTCTTTTTTTCCCTTTAAACTTCCTATTTCTTAGGAAGAAGATGATTCTGTACTGTTGAATAAATCCTGGCAAGAGGAAAACTTAGTATCATGGGCAATCATCTATGTTAATCAAGTGGAATTTTGTAAACTCCTCCAACAAGGTTACCATGGCATCTGTGCTGACTTGTGGGAGCCCTTTTCTATGACATAATGCTCTCTCAACATAGTCTTCTAAACTTCCTAATCTTTCTGTCATAAAATAGATCTCATTGAAGTTTAACTATATAATTTCCTAAAACAATTTTTTCCTCTGAAGTGATTGAAATAATTCTTGTTCACTAACAGGAAGCAAGTACATTTTTAAAGAGAAAAGATGTACAGCTACTAAATGGCCCAACTATAATAAAAATAATTCTAGTACTTTTCCACCAGATGGCACCCCTTTTTTGAGCTTAGGAAAGAAATTGAGAAGGCTGGGGAAAGCCTCTCTTATTTTAGAAATGGGATTGGTTCTGGAAAAGGTTTTTAGTCAGTGAAATTGAATTAATAAAAAATAGAACTGAGACTTTACTAAGATACTTCCAAATAAAATGTGTGATTAAATAGTATGTTTAATTTGGTAAAATTAAGTCTATGTAAATAAAGCCAGTCCCAGTTTAACCTGAGCTCCCCAGGACTTAAGTTCCATTAAGTTTTGATTTTCATATGATTTTTCTAACTGGCTCTCATTTTGAGTGCCTCCTTTAACTTTTAACAAAGCACAGCAACCAAGGAAACTTAGCAATTGGGTGTCCCAAATGAAGACTTGGTTTAATTTCTAAATCAACCATCAACTTACCAGTCAAAAGTCCTAGGTAAACACTTTAACATTTTGTCCAAAGCCGTGGGATTGGTAGTGTGGATCTTCCAAGTTAAACAATGTGAGGCCAAGTCTACTGGCTGCACGCTTCTTGTCCTTGAATGTGGCTCTGTTTGAATCTCTGACTAAACTCTAACATTATCTTGGTTGCTCCTCTGTAGTGACCTTTTCAAGAGAATCAGGACATGAGGTGTCTTCCCAGATGTCACCCCAACACAGTCAGAGGAAAAGCATCCCATTTCACAGTCTCATGTTCACTAAAGACATTAAATTTCACTGAGTAGAATCCAAATTGGATGCTGTCCTTTGTTTTCTTTGGAGTTTTATTCATTGATGATAAACAACCACACTGAGAATTCAGGAACAGATCTTTGTGATTTAGAGGGAACAAGGGCCAGTGAGAGAGGTCTTTCTAAAAATATACATTTGAGCTGCAAGGCGAGTCTACTTGTTTCTCTTGCTTCTCACATGGAATACATAGCCTAAGGCTAGTAAATTCAGTCACGTTAAGGGAAACTGTCAGGGAGCTGGGAGGGGGCCCAGCACAAGACTGACTTAGCTGGAACTAGGGAAGTTTTTCTGAAGTGTTTTCTATGACACTGGCTTTATACTTGCTTAAAAATGAGACGTTCATATCTTCTCACACTCCCATACATATGGATGCCCAGTTTTATAATAACTTTTTCTCATTACTATATTTGCTCAAGATCAAGGTAAAATTAGTATCTCACCTTAGAAGATAAAATTTTAAAAAAGAGAGAAATTTTAGTTTTTATAGTCATATTCTTTCATTAACAATTGCTATTTTAGATAAATGTTACCTTACTTGATTTCTATAATGAAAGTATCTATTGTAATATTTGATAGGCTCAGAGAAGATGTATGTTTGATAAGATACCTAAAATAATTCTATAGAAACTATTTGCTTCTGACATAATTGAGTATCTTAATCTGTCTTCATGGTTGCCAGATTTAACAAATAAAAGTACAAGATGCCCAGTTAAGATACAATTTCAGATAACACACAAGTTTTTAGTATGATGTCCGGGACATACTTACATTTTTTAAAACTGTAGTTTATCTGAAATTTAAAATTTCCTATATTTCATGTCATCTCTATCTAGTAAGTGACTCACTCCTTTGTGCACCCTACTCCACAGTTTTCACAGCAAAGATCATGGAAAACCTTCTACACAGACCCACCCCTCAAGACTTCTAAACTTTTTGTCAGTATCTTACTTTCCAAGTTTGGGCTCCTAGTTCTAAGAAATGAACCACTGCAGTTTGCTATTCTTGGGAAAATTTCATGCCAACTTGATGTGAAATTGCAGAGCCAGTATGATAGAAAATTCCCAGAGATGTCCCTGGATTTTCCAAAGGGAGTTTCCTGAAGAAGAGCTTTGCCTGTAGTAGTTCTCCAAACTTCCCTTTACCATGTTACATTAAGTTCCCCGTGAACCCCTGGGTTGTGAGCATCCAGGCTAACTTTGATCTTATCTTAGCTAGTGGGACACAGACATGGGAGGAAGCTGTCTTACCTTTGCCTTCCATGCCCCATGCCTTGCATAGGGTATAGCCTTGCTTTGTGAACGGCCGCAGAATATATCAATTTATCATGCAAGTCACAGAGAGTTTGTCTGGGAGGAGTTATGAAACCAACCCTGCATTGTGTCTTTTCCTCATTCAAGGAGGAAATAGCATGGGCCTTAGGAATGTGTTCAAAGGGATATCCTGGTTCTCACGTTTGTTTATCTCACTCATGGTCAGCTAGAAGCCTTTAAGAAATACTGAAATATAAACCTTTCTTAGGAAACAGGGAAAAGAAAACTCAGCATTAAAAATCTTTCATGTAACACACTTATAAATACTTTGCTTTGCGATGTACTTAAAAAAAATCTGATAGCAAAATGTATAGCATTATTTTAGTAGGTATAACAGATATACAAAAACATCAATGAGTGTTCTCACCTCACAGAGGTTGTACAGGGGAGGCTGATATAGGCATAGAATCAGTTAAGAAATGATGGAAGGTAGTATATGAACAAGTGTCAGAGGTGACCAGAGAAAGAACAAGCATATAGCAGTTCACTGAATGGGGAAATCCAAGTAGGATTGTATGGACCTTGAGGGATGGGTACCTCGTGGATTAAGGAAAGGGGTTAAGAAATAGCATGAAGGAAGACTGAGAAGGAGTAGGACTTGAGGGTCAGTGAGGACCAGGTCTAGATGGAGGAGAGGATTCCTGTAAAGATAAATGTGGAGATACATTTGCACGAGAAGAATGATGCAATCTCATAACAGGGTATGGCGTTTGTACTTGGCCACAGAGGTGATGAGGAGCTATTGGAGAGTTTTGAATAATGGAATGATATAATGAAACTGCTTTGGCAACAGCCTAAGCTGAAAAGAGGGGGAAAATATGGATTTTATACAGCATAGGTTTGAGGTGTTTGTGCACATTTACTCAACATTAGTCAGAAAGCAAAAAAAAAAAAAAAAAGATTTCTTTATGTTAATAAATCAGTAAAGTTAAAATGCACAAATGTACACAAAGATGCCTATAACATTCGTGTAAAGTATACTGTCTGCTTTCTGCTTCTTAAAGAATGACTCTTCATTACGGTATGCCATCCCCAGGAGAAGTACGTTGAGAGCAGAGTGAATTTCTTTCATTACCTCTGTTATTTGACGTGTCTGCATGAAGGTTGAAACTGTACATTGTGTTCATTCTGTTTCTTGCTATTCCATCATCACTATATTGCTGATGGACAGGAGTGGGGAACTATAGTCCTTCTAGTACTGGAATAGACTTTGATTTTTTTTTTTTTTTGAAGATTCTGCAAGATTTCATGGTTATAAATAAAACCAGAAAGCGTGGTCTGCCTTTGCCACACAATGAAAGCTAGTCTTTTAAGTGACAAGGTTTAGTGTTAAAGGAGATCCTGTTCGTGCTCAGTCCAACTCTTTGCCATCCTATGGACTGTAGCCCACCAGGCTCCTCTGTCCATGGGATTCTCTAGGCAAGAATACTGGACTGAGTTGCAATGCCCTCCTCCAGGGGCTCTCTCCAGCCCAGGGATCCAATCGTGTGTCCTGCTTTGCAGGCACATTCTTTGTTGCTGGGCCACTGGGGAAATGAAGTCGCTCAGTCATGTCTGACTCTTTGTGACCCCATGGACTGCAGCCTACCAGGCTCCTCCATCCATGGGATTTTCCAGGCAAGAGTACTGGAGTGGGGTGCCATTTCCTTCTCCACCACTGGGGAAGCCCAAAGGGAATCCTGTGCATGCTTGGTAAGTTGCTTTAGTCATGTCTGACTCTTTGCAACCCTATGGACTATTGCCCACCAGGCTCCTCAGTTCTAGGGATTCTCCAGGCAAGAATACTGCAGTGGGTTGCCAATCCTAGCCACAGTCAATTCAAGAACAATTCCTAAAGACGTTAGAAATGCAAAACCCATTTGTTGCTTGCAAATGGAAAATAAGTTGTCTTTTTTTTTTTAATGTGCATTTTTAAGAGACAAGCAAGTAAATCTAACATGGTGAGATGCTCAACATAAAAAGAAAGTGTCCTGTAAATAAAACACAGACTAAAAACTTGGTTCTAACTAGTTTTTCCTGTGTTGTAAAATACAATTATAGAATCCTGAAAGAGAACAGAAATAACGTTATTTTTAAAAGGTTTTGACATTCTAAAATGAATTTCCTGTTACTTTAGTACCTATAACCTGTTTTTATTACTGCTTGCAAGTTAATCTTAATTTTTATTGTTGTCTTAATTCTAAAGTCTTTCGGGCTGTGTCTCCACATGAAATCAAAATAGAGGATGAAACTGGATTAATTCACATACTTGCCCCAAGTCTCTGATGGACTTTGCTTAATCAAAAAATCAACCTCTGAATTAATCAAGGTTCTTTGGAAAAACAGAACCAATAAGATTCATTGGTACCAAAGAAATCAATGATATAAGTCCCAGTCTGAGTTCACAGGCTGAGAGCCAGGAGATCTGACATCTGAAAGCACAAAAATAGATACTTCAGCTCAGACACAGAGAGTGGAATTTGCTCTTTTTCTGCCTTTTTGTTCTATTTAGGCTCCCAAGGGATTGGGTGACAGCCACCTGCATTGGTGAGGACTATCATCTTTACTCAGCCTACTGAGTCAAATGATAATCTCTTCTAGAAACACTCTCATGAACACACTCAGAGGTAGTGTTTTACCAGATGTCTGGGCATCGCTGAGCCCAGTCAAGTCTATACAAAAAATTAACCATCACTGTCCCCTTGGCCTTAGTAAGTAGCTAATTCAAATATGACCCAAACGGTGACCTTTTGGGAGAAATTCAACACCTATTCTATCCCCCCAAAGGATTTAACTTTATTTAAGTTTATATTTGGAAGTGGTGAGAAAGACATTAAAGATTCAATTGGCCCGTTTGGGGGCTTCCCTTGTAACTCAGATGGTAAAGAATCTACCTGCAGTGCAAGAGACCTGAGTTTGATCCCTGGGTTGGGAAGACCCCCTGGAGAAGGGAATAGCAACCCACTCCAGGATTCTAGCCTGGAAAATCCCATGAGCAGAGGAGCCTGGCAAGCTACAGTTCACAGGGTCACACAGAGTTGGACATGACTGAGCAACTAATGCTTTCAGCCCATTTTCAGTGTACTTACTATTCTGATAAGAGTAGTAACATGCTACGGTGGAAAAGAGTAACATGCTATTGTGCTCAGTTGTGTCCAACCGCTTGTGACCCCTTGGACTGTAGCCTGCCAGGGTTTATATATATATATATATATATATATATATATATATGTATACATGTATACATGTATATATGTATACATGTATACATGTATACATGTATATATGTATATATGTATACATATACACTCCAGTGTTCTTGCCTGGAGAATCCCAGGGATGGGGGAGCCTGGTGGGCTGCCATCTATGGGGTCACACAGAGTCGGACACGACTGAAGTGACTTAGCAGCAGCAGCAGCATACATATACAATATGCATATATATATGTATACGCAGACACACATACACACATATATAAATATATATAAGTTTGGAAGTTCTCTGAGAAAGTGATATTTAAGCTGAAATTGGAAGGTTGTTAAGGGAAACAAGATGAGGAACAGAAAGAGAACATCCCTACAGAGGAAACTGCTTCTAGGAGGACCTAAAAAGCAAAAGAAAGATGGCACAAGAAGAGAAAGAAAGATAGCTGAGTGTTTTGGAGCTTGGAGAGTGTGGCAAATGATATATTTTTTCACAACTATTAATTCCCTGACTTCCCTGGTGGCTCAGATGGTAAAGCGTCTGTCTACAATGCCGGAGACCCAGGTTCGATCCCTGGGTTGGGAAGATCTTTTGGAGAAGGAAATGGCAATCCACTCCAGTACTATTGCCTGGAAAATCCCATGGACAGAGGAGCCTAGTAGGCTACGGTCCAAAGGGTCACAAAGAGTTGGACACGAC
The DNA here is from genome assembly GCF_014754425.2 of Oryx dammah. Lineage (NCBI taxonomy): Eukaryota > Metazoa > Chordata > Mammalia > Artiodactyla > Bovidae > Oryx > Oryx dammah. Next base: position 967,478 of record NW_024080466.1, read on the forward strand.
TGAGCGACTTCACATTCATTCACATTCTATTCCCTGTCTGCCGTTGGATGCCTCCTTCTCCATTGACTTTGAAACTTGGCCATATGACATCCTTTGGACAATGAGTATTCTCATGTATAAGTTAAAGCTTTGAATACAATGTCATGGCTTAACTGGTCTATTTCCACCCTTTTTTTTGTAACTGAATAGAACAGCACACACTGGATAGACATTGACTTCTTTGGCCTTCATCCCTAAATGTGAAGACAGTGATGAGAATCACATTTCTTCCACAGCCTGGAGCAGAAATTTAGCTGGTCACAGTTGACATGTGATGTGAGTGACAGATTTTCCTTTGGAGTTATAAGCTACTGAGACCTCAAGGATTTGTTTGTTAGGGATCACTAATTCAACGAAATCTGAATGATATTAAAGAAGGAAAACCCAGAGATGTACAAAAAGGCCCAACCATGCAGGAACTTTGGCTAATCACAGCAAGTCACTGAAGCAAGTTATTGACATAATTAAAGTTTTATTGTAAGAACAAAGAAAAGTAATTGCTCTGGCCACCATACCAAAAAAAAAAGAAAAAGAAAGAAAAAAGTATAAGTAACTTTGGTAGTTTACTGTAGTAAGGAAGATTATCTAAAAATTTAAGTACTTAACATCGTCAGTATCATCCACGCACTATACAGGTAATAGCTAACAAAATCCAAGTGTAGTAACCTTGACTGAGTTAGTCATCAGACTTCAGCAATCTGGCTTCACTGCCAGAGTCAGAGGGATCCAGAGGAGATAGGATGCTGGTTTTGTTGTAGCCACACATTCCAGGAAACGAACTCACTCAGAAGGACATTGCAGATCATGGAATGCAGTTTATTACACCAGTGGACCCAAGGCAAAGTCTCCTTTTAACCAAGGACTCTGACCAGTTTTTGTGAAACCCTTATATACCCTAAGCGTATGTGCACAAACCCACCTCCCCAAATTCCTTGAAACTAGTCTGAACAAAGGAAAAAGAAAGATACAATCAAAGTTAACCCATGATTCATATGCCTTAAGCCTAGATAGTTAACAGTGGACAATTATCAATAGGCCTGTGGTCATACCCCAATAAACATAATAGAATGGATGATTCAATTCAGTTACACAGATAATTATGGTATTCTTTAAGGCAATGGAGAGTCTAGGTATGAGCCCTGGGGTTCTTTCTTCCGGGGGCCTGGTTTTCCAATTGGTATGTCATCTGTAGATACTGGGTGTATAGCTCAAAGTCCACCGTCTGGCCCGAGATGAAGTCCTGCTTTCAAAATGGAGCCTATTCTATCTGTTTCCTCCTTCAGTTTGAATCTGGTTGGCTCAGACTGCAAGCTGCTTGAGAGTAGAAACTGTGTGTTATCAAGATTTTGCTTGCATATTGTAAAGACTCAGGGATGACTCAGAAAATAAATGAAACGTATATTTACAAAAGTCTATTTTAAAGTATCATGGGGCTTTGGTATTGAGACAGGAGATAGATGAGATCCAGACTGGACATTTACAACTGGCTTCCTGTTACATTTCTTGGGGCAGGAAAAGGGTGGGCTGCAGGCCGGACACTTAACAACTGGCCTCTTGTTTGCATTTCCTGAGACAGGAGATAGGTGGACACCAGGTTAGACATTTATAATCAGCCTCCTGTTTCCATTTCAAAATAAAAATAACAACAGAAACAGGGTCAATATCCAGGCCCTGTTTCCCGAGGACCCTTTAAAGTAACAGTCTGGGCAGGAACAGAAAGGGGCCAACCCCTGTTAGAGTAAACGATCAAGAGGTCATATATTCCCCATCCTTGGGGCAAGTGAGACATTGCACATGGGCAGAAAGTCTCCTTGGAGGTCAAAAAGGAGAGGTCACCACACCAGAATAGGCGATGCTGTTATCAAAAGTTTGGGCTCTCTGTACACCAGGACTGAATGAAATCCCAGAGACAAGAGTTTTGGGTGAAGTAGAAAAGGATAGCTTTAGATTGCTTTGCTAGGCAAAGGGAGACACATCAGGCTTCTGCCTCAAAAAACTATGTGCCTCAACTCCAGAGAACTTGGTAAGAGGTTTTATAATAGTGGGCCAAAACTAGGATATTTGACAAGATTAGGGTGTGAGGAGGGTGTGAAACTGTATCTGGTTTCATAGTTTCTACCTCCTTGAGAAATGTATGTTTCAATGGGGGCAAGGACCAAGAGAATTTTGCATTTAGCCTCTAATACCTGGTGGACTAGCACCTAGGATTCCTGCTTTTCATCCAGGCTGCCCATGGTCAATTCTTGGGCAGGGAACTAAGATGTCCCTTCAAGCCACCATTCACCACTGTCTCTCTGAAATCAGTATAACATTTTTTGTAGATGAAAATGAGTTTGTCTTAAGGGTTTCTGTTGATAGAATTCACAGATTTGAATCAGAGAGAACATCCACGTTGGCATGACCATTTCCTCCATACTTCCAAGGTCAGTGCTTGTGCTATGATTTCCTATTGCATTGCTACCTCTTTTTTGTTAGTGGAAAATGCTAATTCCTAAGATGTAGCCACATGCTATCCAGAAACTTTATTGCTATATTATAGCCAATTTAATGTGATTCACAGTTTCAACATAAAACAGCATTTGTATTGTAAATTCAGTAGTGAAGAAATAAACATTTATTCTGAGACTGCTTTGTGCCAATACTATGTTAACAGGTTATAACAAGGTTATTTCATTTAGTCCTCACAGCCGTTCTGTCACAAATTCTAAGTGTTTTTACCTTGGCTACAATTTATTCCTATTGCATTACATTTCTGGATTTTAACAGTAATTTGATTTCTTTTTGAGAAAACTTTTAGTGTTTTGTAGCATTTGCTATTAAGAATAAATAATAAATGAAAACTTTCCTTAAACACAGATAAATTAATGCATTTAATTTATGCCACACCCCTTTAAAGGACTCCATTAAGAAAGCTGGCATCTTTTAGAATCAGTGTTGCCAAATTACGCCATACATTGCAGGGCTCAAGAGACTTGCTGTTCTTACTTTTTAATGACACATACAATCCCTTTGTCTGTCTCCTTTCCCTTCTTGGATGGAGTTAAGGACACTTAATTGTCTTCTGCTGAGACACTTAAACATAAACTTGACGCAACATAGGGCTGTGCACAGAGAGCCAGAGCCATGGGCCCTCAGGCCCAAAGGAAATGGAACATGCAGTAAGACCGATGTAGGAATGTCAGGAAAGAGACACTAATGATTTGTATTTCTTCTTCCATCTGAGGTAAACATGTGTGGTTAAAGGTGATGTATAAAATACCCAGACACAACTATAGCCTAGTTACCTACAATTAGAACAGAAACATCACAAATGAAAACAGAAATCAACCACTAATCACCGAAAGGATACCATTGTTAGGTAGTCAGAATGGGAAAAGGGAGTCCAGAACGGCGGCAGCTTAAAGACAAGGACGGGGAAAGCCCATGCAAATAGAACAAAGGAAGGTCCGAGGACCGGAGTGAGGACCTCAGGTAAAACCAACAGCACTCCTGGCTAGCCCAACTTACATGGCCAGGGAGAGGAGAAACAACATATAGAAGAGGAGCCAAAATTGGGGTGGGAGGCCTCTCTTCTCTTCAAGTCTTTTGGGTCGGCATGCCTTCATTCCTCAAGGATGTATTTTCCTTTACTTTCTAAATAAAACTGAGCTGTAACACTGGTCTGTCCAAGGGCTGTAATGCTGGTCCGTCCATCACTTCAAATTTTTGTTGCAACAAGACAGAAATGAGGAAATTACAAACTCCCCTGACACCATTAACAAATATTCAGTAGTGCCTACAGGTGCCTTGTGGCTCAGATGGTAAAAGAGTCTGCCTACAATGCAGGAGACTCAGGTTCAATCCCTGGGTTGGGAAGATCCTCTAGAGGAGGCCATAGCAATCCACTCTAGTATTCTTGCCTGGAGAATCCCATGGACAGAGAAACCTGGTGGGCTACAGTCGATGGGGTCACATAGAGTCAGACACTACAGAGCAACTAACACACAAACAAACATGGCTTCCAGATGAACATTAGTCTTGGGAGTAATTTGCTAAGTGTGGTGAGATGAATTTCAAGAAGGCTTAGGCTGTCTGTATTATATGAAGTTATGCATACACTTATTTGTCTCTATGGTGGTGGTTTGTTGCTAAGTCATGTCCGATTCTTGCTACCCCATGGACTGTAGCCCCTAAGTTTCCTATGTCCCTAGGATTTTCCAGGCAAGAATACTGTAGTGGGTTGCCATTTCCTCCTGTTAGGTAGTTAGAATAGGAAAAAGGAGTCCAAAATGGCAATGGCTAAAAGACAAAGAAAGGAAAAAGCCCACAAAAATGGAATAAGAGAAAATCCAAGGACTGGAGTGAGAACCTCAGGTGAAACAAACAGCCTTCCTGGCTAGCCCAATTTGCATAAGGCAGGCTCGAGGGCAGTAGAGGAGGAAGGGGATGGGGTGGAAAGGAGACAAATGTATAAAAGCAGGAAGCCGAGAAGGATTGAAGCCTCTCCTTTGGGGTTGTCTTGCCCTCATGCCTCGTGGGTATACTATCCTTTGTTTGCTAAATAAAACTGAGCTGTAACCAAGCTGTAACACTGGTCCGCCATTTCAAATCTTTGCTGTGGCGAGACAGAAGTGAGGAAATTACACACTCCCCTGACATTTCTCCAGGGGATCTCCCCTAGCCAGAGATTGAACTGGGATCTCCTGCACTGCAGGCAGATTCTTTACTGACTGAGCTACCGGGGAAGCCTATTGTTTCTATAATGGGAAATAATTGATTTGAAAAGGAATATGGTGGTATGTTTCAGCAGTCACATGTTTTACCCTCCATAAAGGTATTTGTTAATAAAAATCATAATTTGCTTTATCCTAGGAGCTTGTGTGTGTTTATTTAGTACCCTGTGACATAAAGCACTTCCAGGTCTCCATAGCCATGTGGTACCTAAGGTAAATAAGGTAAGTTCTAATACTGTTGTGTTTGTGCTTATGAAAATAAATGGAAGAACACATATTTGTTAGTCTCTCAAGACAATTGACCTTAATTCTGTGAAAAATGTATTTCTATCCGTTATCCTGAGGGTCCATGGCTCTGGCTCTGTGTTGCCTCAAGATCATGCTTAAGTGTCTCAGCAGCAGACAATTAGGTGACCATAACTGCAGCCAAGAAGGGAAAGGAGACAGACAAAGGGATCCTATGTGTCATTAAAAAGTAAGAATAGCAAGTCTCTTGAGCCCTGCAGTGTATGACGTAATTTGGCAACACTGATTCTAAAAAATGACAGCTTTTCTAATGAAGTCCTTAAAAGGCATGATTTAAACCATTGATTCTAGAATTGAGATAGAAAAAAATACAAGATCAGTTTGGGTCATTTCACATTGCTGGAAAGTAAAAAGTGTAGGAAAAAAACCAGAAAACAAGAAGAAAAACAAGAAACTGAAACAACAGGATGGGGACATGTTCAAGGGACACCAGGAGCCAGTCTGGAAGAGCTCCCATTGGCCAAAGCCGGAACCATTCAAGCAACAGAAGTGGAATTAAATTATAATATAAGGTAATATTCACAATTTTATATTAAATAATCCTTTATGAATAAATGAATTAGAACAAAAGACAAGTCTTCTTTACAGAAAATTTCCAAATAATTTATGTGCATAATCCTACTTTTAGAGGAAGGAATTTACCACCCTTCCTTCCCTTGAGTGTGGGCTGGAGTTTGTGATTTACTTCCAAAGAACAGTATATGAAAAGGGAACGATAGTAACTTTATAGTGAAAAAACCTGGCAAACATCGTTGTAAGCAAGTGATCAGGGTTAGCCTCACTGGCATTCAGTCCTGTTCATATCATGTACCCCTGATAGCTTTTGATGAAAAAGCACTTTAATCTTTCAAAAAATGTATAACCTCAGTCTAATTATCAGAAAAACATTAGACAGATCCAAACTGAACTGCATTTTATATAATATCTGACTTAATTCCTCAGAAATGTCAAGGCCGTGAAAAACAAAGACTGAGAATCTGTCATAGACTACAGGAGCCTAATTCGAGACATGACAAGTAAATGTATTATGAGATCTTAGATTGGATCAGAACTGAAACAGAACTCAGATGTTAAGGGAAGAACTGGTGAAACCTGTATGAATTCTGAAGTTTAGATAATAAAAATATGTAACAATGTCAGTTTCTTAGTTTTGTATAATGTGTTATGGTAAAATAAGGTGATACATTAGGGGAAACTAAACCCAGGGCACACGGGAACTCTGTACTATCTTTTCAAATCTTCCATAAATCTAAAATTATTCCAAAATGCAACAATTTATTGAAAGTAAGCTACTCATTTAAAGGAAGTCCTTGTGTACACATAGGTCTATGTTTGTGTCTGTATATGTGGGTATGCATGAATGTTAATCAGTAGAGTTAAGCACTTTACTGAAAATTTTGTAATATTGAGTAATAGTGACAAATATTTTTCAAGTTTCTATTACACTTTGGCTATTTTTGGTAAGTGCTCATAAGACAACATGGCCTGTGTGTGTGTGTGTGTTGTACTCACACAGATCTTCACATATGTTTACGTTCATTCAGCTCTGAAATGGAAGTGTGGTAAATGACCTTTTTTTTTTTAACTTTAGAGAAACTTCTATCCAAAGACAAGAGCCAATGGGCAGATAAAGCACATATTTGATTTTATTTGCTGTGATGATTAAAGGGATTCATTCTCCGAAAAGCTCATCACTAGAGGTCTCTCAATCCTGTGCTCATTCATGTGGGGCAAGAGCCTCCTGGGAGTCATATTGGATAGGGCAGGATTCCTGCCTTTCAGTAGCAGTGAAGCTTCAGATCAAAATTTTTACACTCCTCTAGAGGATTCAGACCTCATCCAGTTGTCTCTGGTGACAGTCAAACAGTGAAAAGTCAAAGAGTAATATGTCAAAGAGTCAAAGTAATATATCAAAGAGTATCTCTTGCTCAATGAAAAATAACTAGGCATGTATCACCTTTCTGTAGTGATGTGAATGGGATGAATAAAAAATATGTGAAAAATAGAACTGGTTATTTAGTGAAATAAGAAGAGAAAATATGAAAGGCCAGTATTTTCTGCATGTCTTTGTTCATTAAACGCAGTTTGGTATTCTTGGAGGGAAGAACAAGAAAGATGTGTAGGTTTTCCGCACTATCTGAAAGCAGAGCATTCCAATAAAGCCTTTTGTAAGCTGAAAAGCCATAAAGTGAAGAAGCAATTACCTTAACAACCATCTTGCTAATGGTTGCACAAAAGAAACCAAGATAAAGCACGGACACTCACAGATACAGTCCAAAGCTATGACGACTTGATGCAGAGATGCTGAGTGTAGTTCCCAGGGAGGGAGCTTGGTGGTGCCACTCTGGCTACTGGGGTGTGCTCAACCTCTGTAACAGCTCAATGCAGAGTAAACATTGAATGCTACTTTCCCTTTTCACCTTTTTAAATAAAAAGTGAAAGTCCTTTTTCAATTTCTTTTGATCAGTAAAAACCTGTGCCAGTATAATTCTTTCATAAAAGTGAAGTGGCGTAAAGTGAACTTACGAAAAGTGAAGGATACTTGTATTCATTCTTTAATGCTGAAGTTATCAGATTCTTAATAACACAATCAGTGCAGGGCTTTTATCTCTACACTAATATACTCTGATATAAGGAAGCTACTAATCCATTTTTCACGTCTAAATAATTTCCAAATGACAATATTTTTGTCTATATTCCCAGAATTTTTCAGTCAGTTCTTCTGTCTTTCAGGCTGTGTGTCTAATATGCCAAATACAATAGCAAATTCAGTGGGAAAAAAAGATACATCAAAACTGTGACATATTCATTCTGTTGTTGGGTGTTGCTTTGACAATATGATTTGATTGATGATGGCTCTTATTCCAACTGAGTAGTTGTGTAGATACAGCCTCTTATCTTGCCAAATGATAGGGAAATTTTTTCTTGACTCAAATGATTTGTCAACATCTGAAATGTATATATAGGCAGCATCTTCATAATGCCAGGTTTCTAGGTAATGATAAAAAAATTCATTCTAATCATCCTAGTATTTAGAAGTATCCTGACAGTAAGTTGCCTTTTTTCACTTTATGTTCAATAATTTTGGATTAATTAAATATTCACAAATATTTATATAAAGTCTTAAGCAAAATAAAATTGTGACATAAGTGAATTTTCTTAAACTGGGATAATCATTTTTTAATATATGGAAACTAAAGTATTAAAATCCATCATCACATCTAAAATACTTCTCAAGTAGTAAATCTATCCCTAAACCATGAAAGTATGCATTCTTCACTGTGAACGATCAGATCTAAATGGGTTGCTAACAAAAATGTTAAGATTAGTAGCTTTTAATTTCTGATTTTAGATTTTTTATATGTTTTTATATATTTCCTCAAATTTTGCAATATATATTTGCTCAGAAAATTATAAAATCAAATACAATGAGATCTTTTCTGTATTTTTAAGAAAAAACTATTATCTGGTAAGAAATATTTTCTCTGAACAGCATTAACATTTCCTGAGGACATTTTAGGCCATTCTTTCTGCTTTTTTTCATTTCCTACTGTTGGGTTATGAGCTTGCAAACCTAATCCTTGACATTCATATCCTTGAAATTGAAAATTATTTCTTATCCACATTCCCTGAACTTAGTACCCGCTGAGATTTGTGGGACAAGATTTTAGTGAGAAAACTATACACAGGATGGGGTCTCCTGCATTGAACTCGGGGGAAGGTGCCCACTCTCCTTTGCAGTGGGCACCCCTGCAATAAACCTTTGGGGGTAAGAATAATGGAGAATGGGTAGAGTGGAAATTTCCAAGCATTTTATTTGCTAGTAATAAAATGTTTTAACAAGGACATTTTCCAGAGTTATCTGATTCTTGGGTGTAATAAATCCTCTGCTAGGAATCTGTGGAAAATGGTCTACAGTAGTAAGGGTTTGTGTTAATGGGTTCTGGAACAGAAGCAACAAAATGTTCTTTCTTTCTGTCTCTATTTTGTTTGTCCCAAGTGTAATCTTTACTTAGAATTCCTGCTCCCAACTTCACCCGTGAGTTTGTTTTCAGAGTGTGGGCTTAGTAAAAATGTAATTTTTTTTGGCTTGTCTTTTTGACTGATAGACTTAAGGTGAATAATTTTTGAAGCAGGTTTCATTTGAGCTAACATTTCTTTTACTTTTTTTCAGCTATTATTCTTTATCACCTCAGAATCCACTGTGATTTTTTTTTCTAGAAACTGTTTTTTGAAAATAAAAGGAAATTATGCCAAGAATCTTGTAAAGTCATGTGTGAGGAACTCAAATTCAAGTGTCTTGATTCTGGCTCTTTGGGAATATGAGTAAGGAGGAACAAAGGGTGAATCACTTCTGTCATCCAAAAAACTGAAAACTACTGAATATCTTGCAAAACAGAAAATATTAAAATTTCTGAGAATATATATATAATAGAATTTACATGCTCTGGTTTTCAAAATAATATGCATTCATTATACTTATTTAGAAAGTACGGGATAAGAAAAAGAAGAAACTGTTAAATAAAAACCTCACAGAGATAAAAAAAAATATTAACATGTTAGATCTGTTACAAAATATTTTCCCATGGAATTCTTTAGTAGTTTCTTAAAAATATTTTTCTTTTAGAAAAAATTCTGGATTCTTTTGTACTTTTTCCCCCCCATGAAATTCTTTAATAGTTTCTATACTGAACTCTTTTAAATCCTCAGAAGGAAAATAATCTCAAGGTAATTTGTGTATTTATTTTTTTAAAGTAAAACAAATGCTTTCTGTTTTTGGTACCATTTTCTTTGGTTTAATATACTTCGTGAGTGATGTTTGATTTATTTGTCTTAAAGATCAACTCCTTAAGAAGGAAGTGTACCTAACTTTTTCTAAATCATCCTATTTCTTTAGACATAGGATTTTGAACCTCAATCAAAGCTTTATAATAAATTAAGAGTTATATAAGAGTTAACAAGTCAAGATACCATGGCATTTGTCTTTTTTAAAGAGGAAGACAATTTCTTGGGAAAGGTTAGAGGGGGAGGTAAGCGAAGGGGCAAAGTGTTATTGATTCCAGTGTTTTTATACAGTTATCATCAGTTTCTTTCAGTGACCAGAGGTTGAACTTCTAATTGCAGCCAACTCTTTCAAAGTAGTTGTTTTGGGTTACAAATGGAAATAAAGTGCGGGTACATGAGTCATTCAACATTCTTTAAAATGACTAGCAAAACAATTTTCCTGAGGAGGGGCAGTAGTATCATCTTTATCTTGAAAGGATGCACCTTAAATAATTGAATATTATGGTGAAACTACAATAAAAGAAGATGCAGACGTTTCCATTTAAACAGGAATTATACCTATGTCCTCTTTTATAGCTAAGATTTACCACGGCCAAGTAACAGAAGTTCTGGGAGTTTACTGGACACCTTGAGAAGTCCAGCTGTCAGCAACAGCTTGAGCCTTCCATACTGAAACACAGCTGCTAGCTGTCATTTAGAAATAGGAGTTTTTAGGGTGGAATTAGCTGAAAGAAGACAGTGATTTTGTAGAGGGCCAAAAAGAAGTTCCACTTGAAAAAGGTGAAAAACTTGGGTCTGGGAGTAATAAAATTTATTGGAAATGCTTTATTGAGGAGGTTGGGGAACCAATCCAGAGCCTGCCCTCTTCATGTCTCTGAAGAAATAGCCGTTAAAGGAGAGGTAATCTTGAATTTGAAAAGGTGTCTTTCTACCCATCTGGTCTCATCACTTCATGGCAAATAGATGGGGGGGTGGGAAATGGAAACAGTGACAGACTTTATTTTCTTGGACTTCAAAATCACTGTGGATGGTGACTGCCATCATGAAATTAAAAGACACTTGCTTCTTGGAAGAAAAGCTATGATAAGCCTAGACAGGGGACAAACCTAGACTGAGGGCAGGAGGCAAAGGGGACACAAAGGGAGAGGGTTGGATGACATCACTGACTCAATGGACATGTGTTTGAGCAAGCTCTGGGAGATGGTGAAGAACAGGGAAACCTGGCATGCTGTAGTCCGTGGGGTCATAAAGAACCAGACAGAACTTAGTGAATGAAAAACAACTTTCTACACAGGCTCATCATATGCTGTGCAGGGCAGCAAATAGATGTGTTAGTTGCTCAGTCCTGTCCAACTCTTTGTGACCCCATGGACTGTAGCCCACAAGGCTCCTCCATCCATGGGATTCTCCAGGCAAGAATACTGGAGTGGGTTGCCATTTCCTTCTCCAGGGCATTGCAGGTAAATTCTTTACCATCTGAACCCAGCAAATAGGTAGCTTCATATGGACAACTATCAGCCTCAGCTGCTATAATTAGTTATGTGAATTATAATTGGATATAACAATTACCAAAGGGCAATAAAATTGTCAGTGTCATGAACTGATTAGAAAAAATGAGGTTTAGAAAAATGAAATAATTTGGCCCATTTTATATTGTTTTTGTACAAAAGAAATGTAATCAAAAGAAAGGACGTATGGAGAGAAAAGTATCTTGTTAAAGTATATACAGCCTAGTTCCCTATGTTAGGTATGTCAATTTCCACTTTCTATTACTTTAGAAAAATCAAACATATCTTTTCACAAAGCAAGATTTTTGATAATGGAATATTCTAAAAGCCATAGCATTACAAATTAGATTTTTATTTTGATATCAGTAATTTTTTTAAAAGGAAAAGGGACAGCAACAAAGCTTATCTTTTCTCCTATGTATGACATTAGAATTTCCAAGCTATTTGTCATAGCGTTGAGAAGTTGAAAACTCCTTTTTAAAAAAATACACTTAGAAAAATTCTGCTCAAACTTAATAATAAGAAACCATCATTTTTCCTACTGGACAGCTGTTAGCCATTAAAAAAAAAGGACTTTGAACTTTAATCTTTAAATCATGTGCAAATATTTATGTATCTGCAAATTAGGGAAAATGTTTTCCCAGCACTACTTAACAAAGACATCTAATCTCTGCATTATTTTTATATTATTGTAACATTTCAGGTGTCTCTTAAGAGGTTGTTTAAGCTTCCAGCTTTCAGTAATATTGGTTATGTCCAGCCAAAATCTGAGGTAGCTTAGTGGCTACCGATTACTTGGTCAAAGCTGACTACTAGATATTTGACTGTTCATCTTTTAGGGCATGTTTGTATTATAGCTTTATTTATTACCAAATAATTATGAAATATTATATCATCAATTGAAAAAATGTCATCTTAATTTGAAATAGGCATTTTTAATAATCTTGATTTCAGAGAGAGTCAAGAGAGATAAGCCATTCAAATTATATTTTATATCACGTGGTGTTTAGGGTCTATCACTTTGCTCATTTATTAAACATTTTAGAATATGTGCAAGAGGACAGACACTATGTTAGGAGGTAAGTTTACAGAGAAAACATGAAATAGACATTGTCTCTAAGCAGTTTAGAATAAATTATAGTAATATTGTATTTCTTCTTGTTCAGTCACTCAGTTGTGTTTGAACTCTGCAGCATGGGCCCATGGACTGCAGTACATAAGGCTTCCCTGTCTTTCACTGTTTCCCAGAATTTGCTCAGATTCATGTCCACTGAGTCAGTAATACTATCTAACATCGAATCCTCTGCTGCCCCCTTCTCCTCCTACCCTCAACTTTCCCAGCATTAGGATTTTTTCCAGTGAGTTGACTCTTCACATCAGGTAGCAAAAGTATTGGAGCTTCAGCTTCAGCATCAGTCTTTCCAATGAATGTTTCTGGTTAATTTCCTTTAGGATTGACTGGTTTGATCTCCTTGCTATTCAAGCGACTCTCAAGAGTCTTCTCCAGCACCACGATTTGAAAGCATCATTTCTTCAGTGCTCAGCCTTCTTTATGGGCCAGCTCTCACATCCATACGTGACTACTGGAAAAAGCATAGCTTTGACTATATGCACCTTTCTAGGTAAAGTGATGTCTCTGCTTTTTAATATAACGTCTAGGTATATCATAGCTTTTCTTCCAAGGATCAAGAGTCTTTTAATTTCATGGCTGCAGTCACCATCTGCAGTGATTTTGGAGACCAAGAAAATAAAATCTGTCACTGCTTCTATTTTTTCCCCTTCTATTTGCCATGAAATGATGGGACTGGATGTCATGATCTTAGTTTTTTGAATGTTGAGTTTTAATCCAGCTTTTTCACTTTCCTTTTCACCCTCATCAAGAGGCTCTTTAGTTCCTCTTCACTTTCTGCCATTAGAATGGTATCTGCATATCCGAAGTTGTTGATATTTTTCCTGGCAATCTTGATTCCAGCTTGTGATTCACCTAGCCTGGCATTTTGCATGATGTACTCTGTATAAAAGTTAAATAAACGAGGTGACAATATGCAGCCTTGTTGTACTCCCTTCCCAATTTTGAACCAGTCAATTGTTCCATGTAAAGTTCTAACTGTTACTTCTTGACCCACATACAAGATTCTCAGAAGAAAAGTAAAGTGATCTGTTACTCCTATCTCTTTAAGAGTTTTTCACAATTTGTCTGTTTGGTCCACAGTCAAAGGCTTTATGGTAGTTAACAAGCAGAAGTTTTTCTGGAATTCCCTTGCTTTCCCTATGATATAACATATTGTATTGTTAATTATTACAACAATATTGCATTATGAATACAACAAAATTGAAGTATGAATGCTATAATAAACATTTGCAGAGGACATCATTGGAATACAGTGGGAGTCAGAACAAGGGTATTGGGTGCTATTTGGATATAGAGGTGAGGACAGACACACAGCTAAGAAAAGGGGACTTAATTTGATAGTTGAATTCTGAGTATAGTAATTGATTATGGCTAAAGGCCAAACTCGGGCTTCCCTGGTGGCTCAGTGGTAAAGAATTCACCAATGCAGAAGCCACAGGAGATGCGGATTCAATCCCTGGGTCAGGAAGATCCTCTAGAGGAGAGCATGGCAACCCACTTCAGTATTCTTGCCTGGAGATTCCTATGGATAGAGGAGCCTGACTGGCTATGGTCCATAGGGTCAGAGTCTGACACAACTGAAGAGACTTAGCACGCATGTCCATGCAAATGCCAAGCTCAAGTTAATCTTTTCCATGCTGGAAGAGGTATTTACATGAGGGTTTTGTTTAGCTTTGAGTACTTTTCCTCTAGAAATACTCTCCTCTTGATAAGTCTTCCTGCTTACTTTTGATCATATTTCAAAATTGACACACCCTTTATTCATCATTTATTCTAATCATTCTCATATGTGTTGTGCATCAAGATTTTCTGGAAGGACTGTTAAAATATAAATTGCAGGATCCTGCTAAAAGTTTTTGATTCAATAGCCCTGGGGTGGATATCAGCAGTTTGCATTTTTAAGTTCCCAGATTATGCTGATGCTGGTGATCCATGGATTGTGCTTGCCCTATTAGCAGAATCATCTGGGGATGTTTTAAAATATATGGACTCCTGAGGTCCATTCCTAGAGATTCAACTGTAGTCAAACTTGGGTGACAACATGGAATCTGGCTTTTCAATATATCTCCCCAGTTGATTCTGGTCATCAGTGGAGTTTTGGATCCACTAACACAGTCCAGTTCTATCATTTTACAGATGACAAAATTGAGATGTAGAAAACTAAATGACAATTCACCAAAAAAACATGTAACCAACAAGGAGCAGAGAAAGCTCTTTTTCTCACTATACCTCCATTTCCTTTCCCTTCAAGGAATCATAAGGAGAATTTGTTTTTACTGAAGCAAGTCAATATTCTTATTGTAATATTCAGTGATTTCCCAAACATATTCTTTTGAAATTCACTGATTTCCAAAATCTCTTCTCTGGGTCCCAATAGTTAGTCTTGGATACAGTTAGGCCAGACCTGGATCAGAGAGCAGAAAAAAAAATATTCTACTATATTCTAAGGGAAGAATTAGGGTGGGATCAGATTAGAATACACTCAGTCCCCTCTTTCAAGGAACTTCCAGATAAGTAACAGACAACCACATTTCCCACATGCACAAATCCACACACGCCCCCCCGCCCCACCCTGCTGACAAATGGTAATAAAAGACAGATTTTTAATAAACACTATTGAAGAAATACAATATATCAGAGGGGCCTCAGCATGATGAAGCAAATATTCAAAGACGTCTACTTGCCAGACACTATGCCAACATATTTTATGGTTGCAAATATATTAAGGCTTAGTTTTCTACTGAAGGAAACCATAATAAAATTATGCAAAACAAAAATGATTCTATACTGAAACACAATTAATCTACAAAAATGGCATGAGTAAAATGTTATCAGAAAAATAGAAGTAGGAGTGATTGATTCAGATGAAATATGTGGATATGTTTACAGAAAGCATGATAGAAAAGACATAGAAATATTTTGTTTAGATTTAGGTACTTTTTCTTTGGCTTCTCCTCTTGACTCATTTTTACTTAGGTGAAGAAGAGGGCAGGACAAAAGCAAAAGGTGAACTTGTGATGTGAATTCTTTCAAAAATAGTTAATGGCCATACATGGATAGAATACAAAGCATGTGGACCTAGAATAATATTCATGAAGGTGAATTTAAGCTAAGGTTTCAAAGATACATAAAATTTGGCATAATACTATCTTTTTGCACACTTTATATATATATATATTTCACATTTTTCCCCCACTTATTTCTAAACTGCCAAAAATTTTACCCATTTCAAGGTTCAAATCAAGGCCTATAAAAGTTATTGCATTGCTGCTTGTCAACCTTTCTGAGAATCACAGTTGCCTCTAGTATTTAAAAAACCACTGGAGGTCTAGCCCCACTTGAGAGGTTTTGATCCTGAAGATTTCAATTCAGGATGCCTGGTGGTTGAACCCTGGTATTTCTGGTTCCTTTGGCAGTTTTTAGTTCATTTTGAACTGAACCACTGGCCTACACAATGCTAAAATCTAAGATGGATTAAGTTTATAATTGCTGAATTGAATGTTTATCTGCAATCTAAATGCTTAGGTAAGTTCTCTTTCCAATTCAGCTTTCTTTGTCTCAGGAGGATAGTCTTATAGTACATACCCTGGGATCCCAAGAAGTCAAATCAAGGAAGGAAAAAAACCACATAAATATTTTGGGAATAAGAAAACTCAGTATGTCTATTTGTCTGTTCATGTAACTACAGATGTTTCCATAACAAAATACCATCTCACTAGACTAGTTTGTATTGTAATCAAACACAGATTCTAAATGTACATGAATTTAATGTCAAGAATATTCATGCATAATTCTAAAATGAATTTTATTTCACCATCCTAATTGAGCAGAATGTTCAAATTGCTGAAGAGTTACAGACAACTTCAGGAAATAAAAATGTCTAATTGATCCCTATTGTATATTGAAGAATTAGTCATCACTGAGTAGTCCTGCATTTCTAGAGTCTGCTTCTGAGACTCACTCACATTAGTCATAGAGCCTTGTGTGGGTGGATATAATGTGGTGAAAGCAGTTGCTGATGATTTGTTTTTCTTAGACCATTTAGTAAGCATTTTTGTTGAATAAGGCTTGAATTATTTGTGTGTCCTCACAGGTCATAGTGAATGTATCACTTCAAAATACAAATAAAATATTTTTTTTATTTCTGAGACATGATGTTCTGAAGAGTCAAATCCCATAGCTGTCCATTTAATTAGATCTTGCAGGATTTGGATTTTATTATTAGGGATTCCATTAGCTCAATATTCAAGGTCAGCGTAGTTAGGACTAGAAAAATTTTCTCATGGACAAAGGACGTGATGATCTCAGAGGGCAAAGCAAAAGATATTCACTGTATGATGACATTGTAAAATATTTTATAATTTTTTCTGAATATTCCACTTCTCCAGTACTTCAATGAGAGAAAATTTGAGCATATATGATACACAAGGACAAATATTTGGGGATTTATTTAAAACTAGTAGAGTATAAAATGCTATTCCAAAGTATACTATCCTGTATATCAGGTGAAATACTTCAATGTCGTGTTTTGAAAAATGAGATTTAGTATGGCATTTACATTTTAAAATCAGCATGAGTTGAAGTTGATAGAACCTAAGGTATTTTGTAAAGTGACAATGATAGGCATTATTGTTTAATGTAAACTTGAAATACTAGCTGATGTATATAGAGTGATGAAAACTGAAAAATAATAGAAGAAGCATATTCTGACCCAGTGTAGGTAATTTATTAGGAACAGCTAATTTACTATTTATCACCACTCTAAAGTAGATATTATTATACATTACAAATGAAGAACTTGAACTGGAGCATCTAAGTAATTTAACTCATATTTGTGTAAGTGGCAGACCATTATTTGAATCTAGGTAATCAGCTCCAAGATTTCCCATCTTTATCACCACACTGCACTGAGAGATGAATTTGCATATGTAATTCTTAATGTTATGATTCCATAACATAATGTTATCATAATGTTATGATTCCATAAAGAAGGCTGAATGCTGAAAAATTGATGCTTTTGAACTGTGGTGTTGAAGACTCTTGAGAGTCCCTTGGACTGCAGGGAGAGCAAACCAGTCAATCCTAAAAGAAATCAATCCTGAATGTTTATTTGAAGGACTGATACCAAAGCTGAAGCTCCAATACTTTGACCACCTGATGCGGAGAGTCGACTCATTAGAAAAGATCCTGTTGCTGGGAAAGATTGAAGGCAGGAGGAGAAGAGGACAGCAGAGGACAAGATGGTTGGATGGCATCAGCGACTCAATGGACACGAGTCTGAGCAAGCTCCAGGAGTTCGTGCTGCACTCCATGGGGTTGCAAAGAGTCAGACATGGCTGAGTGACTCAACAACAGCAACAATGTTATGGTTCATGCCGGGAAGAAAGCCCCTGATAAGATGAAGGAGTAAATTATGCAGCTAGCAACACACAAACTAGTTTATTGCTCTTCCTGCTACATAAAAAATATTTATTTGCTTAAGTAGAAACAAGATGCTAAAAAATTGGAAAATAAATAAAATATATTGTCTGTGATTTTTTAATATAGTGGAGAGAACATTGAACTTAGAGTTAGAAATTTTGAATTCTAAATTCATCTCTAACTTAGTCTAGTTCCATGGCTCTTTAACTTCACCAAAGCACCCTGGGACACAGGCAGTGAACTCATGGGGTACCATGAAGTATTTTAACACTTTTTGAGGGAAACACAGTAACACTTGACATACTTTGGACACTGTGCAAGCCACTAGCTCGAGAGAGTTCACAGTTTTGATATTACTTTATACTACAGCCCCTTTAATTACATCATATTTTTGTGAAGCTGAGGTTTCAACAATCACTGTGATAACAGCAAATAGCACAGAGCATCAGTATGGAACAAGAAATGTGGTGGCAATATGCAGCCTGATTCCAAAGTCAGAGAAATCATGCAGTGACTAGAGGGAGCATATATCTCATTAATAAGTAACTGGTTTAAAATGAAGTAAAGGTGGTATTTTTTCTTTCAGTTAGCCTGCATGAATTTATTTAAATGGCTGTTGAGTTGTTAGAGAATAAATAAATTATTAAGTTGTTTGCATGTAATTGCTTACATTAAAAAACTAAGATCATGGCATCCTGTCTCATCACTTCATGGCAAATAAAAGGGGAAAAAGTGGAAGCAGTGACAAATTTCATTTTCTTGGGCTCCAAAAAAAGTGACTGTGGACAGTGACTGCAGCCAGGAAATTAAAAGACACTTGCTCCTTGGAAGAAAATCTGTGAAACCCTAGACAGCATATTAAAAAACACAGACATCACTTAGTTGACAAAGTTTGTATAATCAAAGCTATGGTTTTTCCAGTAGTCATGCATGGATGTGAGAGTTGGACCATAAAGAAGACGGAGAACCAAAGAATTGATGCCTTCCAACTGTGGTGTTGGATAAGACTCTTGAGAGTCCCTTGAACTTCAAAGAGATCTGAGTAGCCAATCCTAAAGGAAATCAACCATGAATATTCATCAGAAGGACTGATGTTGAAGCTGAAGCTCTAATACTCTGGTCATGTGATGTGAAGAGCCAGCTCATTGGAAAAGACTCTGATGCTGGGAAAGATATATGGTAAAAGGAGAAAACGGTTGCAGGTGATGAGACGGTTAGATAGCATCACTGACTCAACCGACATGAATTTGAGCAAACTGGGAAATGGTGGAGGACAGAAGAGCCTGGAATGCTACAGTCCATGAGGCCATAAAGAGCTGGACATGACTTAAGGACTACTTAATAAATGGCACTGAAACATATTATTTTCTACTAAGAATATCATAAAGGAACTTTCTAGTAACCTAATGGCTCCATGAACTGAGAGACTTTAAGAAACTCTGGAGTAGCAGCTTGGTTTTTGTTATTGAAGCTTTTGTTTTAGCTTCAGTTTTCTTATCTGAATGAAAATTCTAGTCTAGTCTAACAGACAATGATTCTATGGCAAGAGAGAGGGTAATTTAGGCAAAATTTAATATAGAGCTCATAGAGATTTTTGTTTTGTTTTTTAGCATTCAGGTGTTTTCTCCACTTGCTAACACATAAAATTAGAAAATTTTCCAGAGTAAGTGAAAATATGTACTTTGTAAATATTAGAAAATCTAGAATGTCTGATCTACCTAAGAAAATATTGTTGCATGAAAATTTCAAATCAAAAACAAGCATCCCACTGTTTTCAACAAAAATTCTAGCTAATAACCACACCACAATTGCATTCTTTTATATTGCCAGTTAACACAGGGAAATGCCCACTTAGAAAATATTTGATGTGTCTATAAAAAGATAATACTTTTGTTACTTGGGAAAGTATTAGAATCTTGTTAGGCTGATTGATTCTTTATCTGAGATACAATAGGTTTGTATTTACTTGGTTAGTAATTTGTGTGTCTTCAGCTGAAAACTTGGGCCAAAATAAGTGTTATGTTACATCCAGATGATTAACACATTTGATTTTATTGGCAACACCTGAAAGAAGGAAAATTGCAAAATAGTTGTGACATACTTGTATCCTCGGGTTAGTGAATTTGAAATACAAAAAGAAATCTTTTATTTTGGACAACTAAGCGGTGGCAGAATGACTCTGTGAATGGAGTGTGAGCCCTTGGATAGTGCTTACTTAATAAGTGTTTGCTGAATTAAAACAACCCCCTAAAATGTCCTCAGCTGACACCCATTGATTTAATTCTATAGTAAAGTGCATACATGGAAACAAGTAACTCAAGCCCTTCGTGGGTTATATGGCCATAGAGATGGCTCATAGTTAACTAGTCTGAAAAGTTGTGGAATATTGCAACAAATATTGTCAGAGTTTATTTCTTTTATTTCTTTTTTTAAAATCTTTTTTAGCCTAGACACAGCATTACTTTATTAGTTGAGCCAAAAATTGTTGAAGTAAGATTAGCTCAGATGACAAGGTGGCATGTGATTCTTTTGTTGTTGCTGTTGTTTCGAACAATGAATTTAATTTCTTAGCTATTTATGCTGCCTTGTGAACACTTTCAAGAGGGGGGAAAATACCTACAGAGGGCAGTTTTCTATGCATCAGATGAAATGTGATTCATCTTTTCCACCTTTTAACCCCCAAAATTAGATAACCACAAATAAACTTTTGAGAAATTTTTCCACAAAGTGAGAGTCATACAGATGGTGACTATGGCTTCCACTTGGAGATGATTTCTCTAAAGAAGTCATAGTTCAACTCAGTGACTCTCTAATTACTGTAAAATGTGGGCATCTTTAAATATTTAAGTCTTGAATCCACATGCAACTTTTTCAATGTGAAGGAAGGATCCAGCTTTACATTTATATCTGATTAACCAGTTATATGAATGCTAATTATTGAATAGTTCATCCTTGCTAATTTGATATACTTCTGCTATTATATTCTAAATCAATATATATATATATACACATATACAGATTTGAAAATATTTGTTATTATATATATATATGGGTCAAATTCTGTATTTAGATTTTTTTCTTTTGTTTTCATTGATTTGTCTTTTCTGGAATCAGTGTAGATTTTATTATTTTTCTTTCAAAAAATATTTATTTATTTTTAATTATTTTAAATGGAGGATAATGACTTCACAATATTGTGATGGTTTTTGCCTTATATCAACATGAGTTAGCCATGGGTGCACATGTATACCCCCATCCTGAAATCCCACCTCCACTCCCCTCCCCACCCCATCTGGTGCTGGGAAAACTGGTCTAATGTGCAAAAGAATGAAACTAGAACACTTTCTAACACTATACACAAAAATAAAATTGATCAAAAATCTAAATGTAAGACCAGAAACTATAAAACTCTTAGAGGAAAACATAGGCAGAACACTCTCTGACATAAATCACAGCAAGATCCTCCATGAAGCACCTCCCAGAATAATGGAAATAAAATAAAAAATAAACAAATGGGGCCTAATTAAAATTAAACGCTTTTGCACAATGAAGGAAACTATAAGCAAGGTGAAAAGATAGCCTTCAGAATGGGAGAAAATAGTAGCAAATGAAGCAACTGACAAAGAATTAATCTCAAAAATATACAAGCAGCTCCTGCAGCTCAATTCCAGAAAAATAAATGACCCAATCAAAAAATGGGCCAAAGAACTAAACAGACATACAGATGGCTAATAAACACATGAAAAGATGCTCAACATCACTCATCAGAGAAATGCAAATCAAACCCACAATGAGGTACCATCTCATGCCAGTCAGAATGGCTGCTATCAAAAAGTCTACAAACAATAAATGCTGGAGAGAGTGCAGAGAAAAGGGAACCCTCTTACATTATTGGTGGGAATGAAAACTAGTACAGCCATTATGGAGAACAGTGTGGACATTCCTTAAAAATCTGGAAATAGAACTGCCATACAACCCAGCAATCCCACTGCTGGGCATACACACCGAGGAAACCAGAACTGAAAGAGATACATGTTCACCAATGTTCATAGCAGCACTGTTTACAATAGTCAGGATACGGAAGCAAGCTACATGTCCACTGGCAGAAGAATGGATAAGAAAATTGTGGTATATATATATATACACACAATGGAATATTACTCAGCTATTAAAATGAAAACCTTTGTGTCATTTCTAATGAGGTGGATGAAACTTGAGCCTGTTATACAGAGTGAAGTAAGCCAGAAAGAGAAACATAAATAGGATATATTAATGCATATATATGGAATATTAGAAAGACTGTAATGACGATCCTACATGCAAGGCAGAAAAAGAGACACAGATGTAAATAACAGAATTTGGACTCTGTGGGAGAAGAGTGGGATGATTTGAGACAAAGCATTGAAATATGAATATTATCATATGTAAAATAGATGGCCATGTGTAAAACGGTGTAAGTTCGATGCTTGAAACAGAGCACTCAAGTTATTTCCTTCATTAATAGGAATAAAAATTTTCTCAATGAATGGATATAGAAATGTGGTGTATATATATATATATATATATATATATATATATATATCAGTTCAGTTCAGTCCCTCAGTCGTGTATGACTCTTTGCGACCCCATGGTCCATAGCACGCCAGAACTTCTTGTCCATCACCAACTCCCAGAGTCTACCCAAACTCATGTCCGTTGGGTTGGTGATGCCATCCAATCATCTCATCTTCTGTCATCCCCTTCTACACTTGCCTTCAATTTTCCCCAACATCACGGTCTTTTCAATGAGTCAATTCTAATCAGGTGGCCAAAGTATTGGAGTTTCAGCTTCAACATCAGTCCTTCCAATGAACACTCAGGACTGATCTCCTTTAGGATGGACTGGTTGGATCTCCTTGCAGTCCAAGGGACCCTCAAGAATCTTCTCCAACACCACAGTTCAAAAGCATCAATTCTTTGGCACTCAGCTTTCTTTATAGTCCAATTCTCACATCCATACATGACTACTGGAAAAAACATAGCCTTGACTTTTTTTTGCAAAGTAATGTCTCTACTTTTTATATGCTGTCTAGTTTGGTCACAACTTTCCTTCAAGAGTAAGTGTCTTTTAATTTTGTGACTGCAGTCACCATGTGCAGTGATTTTGGAGCCCCCAAAATAAAGTCAGCCACTGTTTCCACTGTTTCCCCATCTATTTGCCATGAAGTGATGAGACCAGATGCCATGATCTTTGTTTTCTGAATGTTGAGCTTTAAGCCAACTTTTTCACTCTCCTCTTTCACTTTCATCAAGAGTCTCTTCAGTTCTTCACTTTCTGCCATAAGGGTGGTGTCATCTGCATATCTGAGGTTATTGATATTACTCCCACCAATCTTGATTCCAGCTTGTGCTTCAGCCAGTCCATAATTTCTCATGATGTACTCTGCATATAGTTAAATAAACAGGGTGACAACATACATCCTTGATGTACTCCTTTCCCAATTTGGAACCAGTCTGTTGTTCCATGTCCAGTTCCAACTGTTCCTTCCTGACTCGCATATAGATTTTTCAGGAGGCAAGTCAGGTGGTCTGGTATTCTCATCTCTTTCAGAATTTTCCACAGTTTATTGTGATCCACACAGTCAAAGGCTTTGACATAGCCAATAAAGCAGAAATAGATGTTTTTCTGGAACTCTTGCTTTTTCCATGATCCAATGGATGTTGGCAACTTGATCTCTGGTTCCTCTGCCTTTTCTAAAACCAGCTTGAACATCTGGAATTTCATAGTTCATGTATTGCTGAAGCCTGGCTTGGAGAATTTTAAGCATTACTTTACTAGCGTGTGAGATGAGTGCAATTGTGAAGTAGTTTGAGCATTCTTTGGCATTGCCTTACATTGGAACACACACAATGGAATATGTAGTCTTAAGAAAGTGGGAAATCTTTTCATTTTTTGGCAACATGGGTGAATTTGGAGGGCATTATGTTAAGGGAAATAAGCCAATGTAGATAGGCAAATACTGCTTATGAGAATGAGGAGCCTAAAATAATCAAATTCATAGAAGCAGAGAGCAGAATACTGATTAGATAGCAGAGACAAGGAGCTGAGGGTGGAGGAAATGGGAATATATTGGTTAGAGGGCACAAAAAGTAAATTATTTATGATGAATAAGTCCTAGAGATATACTATATAGTTCAGTGCATATCATTATCAATATCATATAGTATACTTAAAAATTTGCTGAAAGAGGATCTTATGTTAAAAACGTGTATCACAAAATAAGTAGTAAAGAAAGCAGGATGAGACTTTTCAAAATGAAAGATATATTTATGGCATAGATTGTGGTGATGGTTTCATTTATCATCAAGTTTATTAATTTGTGTACTTTAAATATATATACCCTTTTGTACATACTGTAAATACATAATCATAAGTCGAATGTTTTCTTTTTTTTTTTAAGATTTCCTTTAGGCAGCAAAGAGTACACTTGGGGAATTATTAAAATGAATACTCATAAATATCTAAAGTCTTAGAGGTTCTCTATTCTTCCAAACAAAATTTAAATGCATTATAGGGACTTGGTTGGATCATAGAGCAGGAATCAATCTTGGTAACAAACCAGCAATTGCTATATTTTTTTATACATTAACTGAAGTGGCAGTAATGGTTCCGCCCATTTTTGTGAGCCCCCTATTCAAGTGTTTCTATACATTTATCTCAATACTTGCTCTTGCTATATTTTGTTTTATTTTTTAAAGATTGTTTTGAGATGGAATGTTTCTAAAGTCTTTAGAGAATTTGTTACAATGTTGCTTCTGTTATATATATATATATATATATATAGATATAAAAATAGAGATGTTTAATCTCAAGGTATATGGGACTTTTAGCTCCCCAACTAAACCTGCAGTCTTTGCACTGAAGATGAAGTCTTAACTACTGGACCACCAGGGAAGTCCATATAAATTGATTTAATTATGTTTATGAGTCTCCTATTGCTGCCATAACAAATTACCAAAAAGTGGCTTAAACAACACAGATTTATTATCTTTTCTTTGGAGAACAAAATTGTAGTGGGCTAATTGAAAAGAAAAATGGTACAAATGAACTGATTTACAAAACAGGAATGAAAACACAGATGTAGAAAACAAACATGGTTACCAGGGTAGAAGGCAGGGAGAGATAAATTGGGAGGTTGAGATCAACACATACACACTA
Organism: Oryx dammah; assembly: GCF_014754425.2. NCBI lineage: Eukaryota > Metazoa > Chordata > Mammalia > Artiodactyla > Bovidae > Oryx > Oryx dammah. The sequence goes on from NW_024080466.1 coordinate 992,579, forward strand.
CTATGTATAAAATGAATAACTAATAAGAGTCCACTATAGAGCACAGGGGACTCTACTCAATACTCTGTAATGACCTATATGGGGAAAGAATCTAAAAAAAAAAGAGTGGATATATGTATATGTATAACTCTACACATGGACATCACCAGATGGTCAACACCAAAATCAGATTGATTATATTCTTTGCAGCCAAAGATGGAGAAGCTCTATACAGTCAACAAAAACAAGACCAGGAGCTGACTGTGGCTCAGATCATGAACTCCTTATCACCAAATTCAGACTCAAATTGAAGAAAACAGGGAAAACTGCTAGACCATTCAGGTATGACCTAAATCAAATCCCTTATGATTATACAGTGGAAGTGAGAAATAGATGTAAGGGTCTACATCTGATAGATAGAGTGCCTGATGAACTATGGAAAGAGGTTCGTGACATTGTACAGGAGACAGGGATCAAGACCATCCCCATGGAAAAGAAATGCAAAAAAGCAAAATGGCTGTCTGTGGAGGCCTTACAAATAGCTGTGAAAAGAAGAGAAGCAAAAAGCAAAGGAGAAAAGGAAAGATATAAGCATCTGAATGCAGAGTTCCAAAGAATAGCAAGAAGAGATAAGAAAGCCTTCCTCAGCGATCAATGCAAAGAAATAGAGGAAAAGAACAGAATGGGAAAGACTAGAGATCTCTTCAAGAAAATTAGAGATACCAAGGGAACATTTCATGCAAAGACGGGCTTGATAAAGGACAGAAATGGTATGGATCAAAAAGAAGCAGAAGATATTAAGAAGAGGTGGCAAGAATACATGGAAGAACTGTACAAAACAGATCTTCACGACCCAGATAATCATGATGATGTGATCACTAATCTAGAGCCAGACATCTTGGAATGTGAAGTCAAGTGGGCCTTAGAAAGCATCACTATGAACAAAGCTAGTGGAGGTGATGGAATTCCAGTTGAGCTGTTTCAAATCTTGAAAGATGATGCTGTGAAAGTGCTGCACTCAATATGCCAGCAAATTTGGAAAACTCAGCAGTGGCCACAGGACTGGAAAAGGTCCGTTTTCATTCCAATCCCAAAGAAAGGCAATGCCAAAGAATGCTCAAACTACTGCACAATTGCACTCATCTCACATGCTAGTAAAGTAATGCTCAAAATTCTCCAAGCCAGGCTTCAGCAATACGTGAACTGTGAACTCCCTGATGTTCAAGCTGGTTTTAGAAAAGGCAGAGGAACCAGAGATCAAATTGCCAACATCCTCTGTATCATGGAAAAAGCAAGATAGTTCCAGAAAAACATCTCTTTCTGCTTTCTTGACTATGCCAAAGCCTTTGACTGTGAGGATCACAATAAACTGTGGAAAATTCTGAAAGAGATGAGAATACCAGACCACCTGACCTGCCTCTTGAGAAATCTGTATGCAGGTCAGGAAGCAACAGTTAGAACTGGACATGGAACAACAGACTGGTTGCAAATAGGAAAAGGAGTACATCAAGGCTGTATATTGTCACCCTGCTTATTTTACTTATATGTAGAGTACATCACAGAAATGCTGGACTGGAAGAAACACAAGCTGGAATCAAGATTGCCGGGAGAAATATCAATCACCTCAGATATGCAGATGACACCACCCTTATTGCAGAAAATGAAATAGAACTGAAGAGCTTCTTGATGAAAGTGAACGAGGAGAATGAAAGAGCTGGCTTAAAGCTCAACATTCAGAAAACTAAGATCATAGCATCCAGTCCTATCACTTTATGGCAAATAGATGGGGGAACAGTGGAAACAGCAGCTGAGTTTATTTTGGGGGCTTCAAAATCACTGCAGGTGGTGACTGCAGCTATGAGATTAAAAGACACTTATTCCTTAGAAATAAAGTTATGACTAACCTAGATAGCTTATCCAAAAGCAGAGACATTACTTTGCCAACAAAGGCCTGTCTAGTCAAGGCTATGGTTTTTCCTGTAGTCATGTATGGATGTGAGAGTTGGACTATAAAGAAAGCTGAGTACAAAAGAATTGATGCTTTTGAACTGTGGTGTTGGAGAAGACTCTTGAGAGTCCCTTGGACTGCAAGGAGATCCAACCAGTTCATCCTAAAGGAGACCAGTCCTGGGTGTTCATTGGAAGGACTGATGTTGAAGCTGAAACTCCAATAGTTTGGCCACCTGATGAGAACTGACTCATTGAAAAGACCCTGATGTTGGGAAAGATTGAAGGCAGCAGGAGAAGGGGATAACAGAGGATGAGATTGTTGGATGACATCACTGACTCAATGGACATGAGTTTGAGCAAGTTCTGGGAGTTGGTGATGGACAGGGAGGCCTGGCATAGGACATTCTGGGAATGAGCAAAGGCTACTTGGAAATAACTTAAAAGGGAAAAAAAAACCCACATGGTTCTTAATACATTACTTTGTATAAGGATTTAAATGAAAATTCAAACTTTAGTTATTAGTACTAATAAGAAATAAGCAATGGACAGCTCAGTAATAACTGAGTAAGACATATGGTTATCACCATTTCTTTAATGAGGAAGAACTAAGATTATGTTTTAATTAGAAACTTCTGTATATACTTTCCAGTCAGTTGTGAGGATGAACACATGGTAAAAACATTGTTTACATTATAATGTATGCATTTATTTATTCTCATTAAATGCTTCTTTTTTCATTTAAGAAACACTTCAAATTATTGTTTTGTATTACACACACACACACACACACACACACACACATGTATGGGCTTCCCTGGTGGCTAAGCTGATAAAGAATCTGCCTGTAATGAAGGAGATCTGGGTTCAATCCCTGGGTTGGGAAGATCTCCTGGAGGAGGGCATGGCAACCCCTTTGATATTCTTGCCTGGAGAATTCCATGGACAGAGGAGCCTGGCAGTCTATAGTCCATTGGGTTGCAAAGAGTCAGACACTAGTGAGAGACTAAGCGCAGCAGTGGAAACAGTGTCAGACTTTATTTTTTGAAGCTCCAAAATCACTGCAGATAGTGATTGCAACCATGAAATTAAAAGACGCTTAAGGAAAGTTATGACCAGCCTAGATATCATATTAAAAAGCAGAGACATTACTTTGCCAACAAAGCTCCATCTAGTCAAGGCTATGGTTTTTCCAGTGGTCATGTATGGACGTGAGAGTTGGACTGTGAAGAAAGCTGAGTGCTGAAGAATTGATGCTTTTGAACTGTGATGTTGGAGAAGACTCTTGAGAGTCCCTTGGACTGCAAGGAGATCCAACCAGTCCATTCTAAAGGAGATCAGTTCTGGGTGTTCATTGGAAGGAATGATGCTAAAGTTGAAACTCCAGTACTTTGGTCACCTCATGAGAAGAGTTGACTCATCGGTAAAGACTCTGATGCTGGGAGGGATTGGGGGCAGGAGGAGAAAGGGACGACAGAGGATGAGATGGCTGGATGGCATCACCGACTCGATGGAGGTGAGTTTGAATGAACTCTGGGAGTTGGTGATGGACAGGGAAGCCTGGCATTCTGCAATTCATGGGGTCGCAAAGAGTCGGACATGACTGAGCAACTGAAATGAACAGAGCTGAACTGAAGCACAGTATGTATACATATATAAAATCGATATCACTGTTTTTTTTTTTAATTCCTGGAATCAAGAGTTGGTTCTCAGACTGGGAAAAACTGGTTGAGCCTTAACTTTTAACCATTTCATTCTTATTTTGAATTTTAGCTAGTAGAGAGTTCTATATTTAAATATAATATTTATTTCCCTTACTTGAAAGTAGTCAAGTAATAGGTAAGCAAACAAGTAAATAATATAATTTCAGAGAGTTAAAATGATGCAAAGAAAAAGAATGGAGGGTGAGGGACCTGTGGAACACTGTTTGGATGAAGTCTGACTAAAGTGTGGAGTAAAGATTCTAAATTGAGAGGAATAACAGATGTAATGACCTTGATCAACAGAATAGCTAGGTTCACTTAAGGAAAGAGAAAAGCAGTAGTGAAGTGAGTGATGAAGAGCATGGAGGAAATACCTTCAAGAGTTTGTTGGGGCAGATGATGCAACACTGTCAGGGTATGGAGTTAAGATATTTGAATCTTATTGCAAGTGTGATAGGAATACAGTAGCTCAGTGATGGAGATTAAAGGAAAAGATTAATGACCTTGTTATTTAACCTTCTTTTCCCCTGTTCCTATCAAGGCATCTGTCACTCTATTTCCTATCTATTTATTTCATGATCTATCTTCTAATATGAAGGGTCCTTGAATTTTTGTTCATCACCATACCCTGGGATACAATGCTGTATCACTGGGATCACCTAGAATACCACCTAACCTAGGATATCATCTTAGTAATTCATTGTTTTTCAAAGGTATGGGTGGGTAGGACTTGTTGGTTGAGGACTCTGAGGAGAAGATGCAAAAAGGAAGAGTCCAAGGTAACGAAAAATTTTCTTCTTCTGAGAAAATGGATAAGAAAATGGCACAGTATACCACAGTTGAAACAAGCACTGAAATTAGATAAATTCAGTTCAGAGAGAAATAAAAAATGAGTTTAGCTTGAAACACCATTATCCTAATGGTGAGATGCCTAACAGTGAAAATTTCTGGAGCAATTTGGAGAAGACTTCTGCAGTGAACATATTCCCACAGAACGCCAGTTCCATGGGATTTAACAGGTGTTCTGCCAAAGAAAAGTCACAAAGATTGCATCCACCTCTTTCATCTTTTCTCTTGGCTTTGGTTCTTCCCAGGTGTTCATTTTAATCTCTATTATCTGCTTTCAGTGTGTCCTTATAGCTTATTTTCTTTATTATAATGATGATCTATTATAATAATTATCTCAAAATTTATATATTTTATACTGATTTTAGTGGTATGTATTTACATTTTGAGCATGTTCTGTTAATTAATTTTCTAATTTTGTTTAAAATGTATATTTTATCTTTTATTGTTGTTGTTTTGAAAAACAAACATAGCATGTATTAAATAGACGTATGATCGGCAACTGAGAGGGACATCATGCCCTAAAAAACAACAGTTTCATATTCAGAGTCTCCCATTCCTACTACTACTATTTACAGAACGTTCCTAGACTCCTAGTTTCAGTCCTTGTAAAAGTAAGCATGAATTAACAGTGCTCTCTTTTTTTTATATATCTTATGCTTTCTGTTCTAAATAACAATGAATGTTATAAACTTGATTTGTACCTCTTCCCAATAGCCATGTTGAAGTTTTAACTGCCTGGGTCGCTGAATTTGAAAATATGGCCTTTAGGGGGGTCAGTTCAGTTCAGTCGCTCAGTCGTGTCTGACTCTCCGTGACCCCATGGACTGCAGCACACCAGGCCTCCCTGTCCATCACCAACTCCCAGAGTTTACTCAAACTCATGTCCATTGAGTCGGTGATGCCATCCAACCATCTCATCCTCTGTCGAACCCTTCTCCTCTCACCTTCATCTTCCCCAGCATTAGGGTCTTTTCAAATGAGTCAGGATAATTAAGGTTAAATGAAGTTTTAAGGTTAGGCCCTAGTCCAATATGACTGATGTCTCTAGAAGAAGAAAAAGAGACACCTGGGATGCACACACACACAGCAAAGGCCATGTGATGACAACAGGCAGAGACCATCTGCCAGTTATGGAGGGGAACCAAGTCTGCCCATACTTTTATCTTGGACTGCCAGCCTTTACAACTGAAAAGAAACTTCCATTGCTTAAGTCTGTGGTATTTTGTTATAACAGCCTCAGCAGAGTAGTATGATACAGCAGGTTCTAAGCTAGAAAAGATCCTCCCCCAAAACCCAGAACCCCAGGCTAGTAGTGAGAAAAACAATTTATTTTAAATTTTTATTTTATTTATTAATTTTTGGTTGTGCTGGGAATTCCTTGTTGTGCAGACTTTTCTCTAGTTGTGGCAAGCAGGGGCTACTCTCTAGTTGCGGTGCTCAGGCTCTAAGGTGTGGGGGCTGCAGTAATTGTGGCACGTGGGCTCCGTAGTTGCAGCTCCCGGGATCTAGAGCACAGGCTCAATAGTTGTGGCACATGGGTTTAGCTACTCCATGGCATGTGGGATCATCCCGGGCCAGGAATCAAACTGGTGTCTACTGAATTGGCAGGCAGATTCTTTATCACTGAGCCACCAGGGAAGCTGGTGAATCTGTAGACAATTTTACACATAATTTCTGTAGGGAGGCATATAGCAATATACCAGACCAATACTTCTTGAAACTGTCAAGGGCATCAAAAACAGTCACCTCACATCTGAGAAATGTCAGAGCCAAGAGGAACTGAAGGTAACATGACAACCCAATGTAATGTAGCTCTCTGAAGCTGAAGCTTCAAGACTTTGGCCACCTGATAAAAAGAGCTGACACACTGGAAAAGACCCTGATGCTGGGAAAGATTGTAGGCAAAAGGTGAAGGGGCAGTAGAGGATGAGATGGTTAGATAACATCACTGACATGGACATAAATTGTGCAAACTCTGGGAAATAGTGAAGGACAGGGAAGCCTGGTGTGCTTTGGTCCATGGGGTCACAAAGACTTGGACATGGCTTAGAATCTGAAAAACAAAACAACAACTCTGGATGGAATCTTGGAACAGAAAAATGTATTACCTAAAAACTAAAGCGAAGTCGCTCAGTCGTGTCCGACTCTTTGTGACCCCATGGACTGTAGCCTACCAGGCTCCTCCGTCTTAGTTGATAATAATATATCAATATTTGTTTATCAATTATAACAAATGTAGTAGCAGTAAGATGGTAATAGAAGGGGAAACCAATAGTTTTACTATCTGTATAAACTTTCTGTAAATCTAATACTGATTATACTGCTAATAAGAAAAAATTTCAATTACTGATAGCATTCCATGTACTAGGATCTTGCTATGAGCTTTTGTTAAACTTATTCAGGAAAACATCTAAATGAATACAGTACAATCTTCTAAAATGTTGCTAGAGGAGCCAGTTATGTTAGAAAACATAATCCCATATGTTCAGAACTTTAGAACCCTTTTTTCTCTTGCCATGCAGCAAAATAATGTTGGCATAGATAAGAATGGCTAAAATAATTTAATCATATTTAAGGTTCTATAATTTTTAATTATGTGGAACATAGAAGCTTTTTTTTCCATCTGATACTGATTTAGCAGATTTCAAAATGAACATGGTATGTCATGGCAATTACTCTGTTTCTTCCAGGGTGTATGCAAGATTTTTAGGTATCTGGTCTCAATTTGAAGTCTTTTGAACTTTACATATCTTCTCTGCACCATCAGCTGACATCAAACTTTTAAGAGATCTGATACTCAGATTGGCAATGTTTCTACTATATCTCACTCATAAAAATAAACCTCTACTAGGAATAAATGTATTCCCTGGGGCCATTAATGAGGTGTTGTGTAAATCAATGAGGAAAATAAAAACAGGAAACTAAATTGATTTATGAGCAGAATCTACTAATGTTGAATGGTAGCCGGGCATTCCTCAGTGTCCCTCAAAACCCCAGTTCCATGCGATTTAATAGGCATTCTGCCAAAATTGTGGTCATGTAAGCTTGGGAAAAGCTAGGTTTAACTAAGTTAGATAGGATGTTCTTTCCAAGACTTCTCATAATATATTAGTATTTTGTGATTCCTCAAGTGTGTATGATTTATCAAGCTGTTTTGAACAAAAAATACACTTTCAAAGAAAGCATGGTTATTCTAAGAAACCAGTTTCTATTGATCTCTAGTTGGGAAAACGTGGTCACAGTCATTGTTTTTCAAAAACTGGTTTTGTATCAGCAGCATCAGCATCGACTGGAAATTGTTAGAAACGCAAATTCTTGTGTACTACCTTAGACATTCTGAATCAGAAACTGTTGGGCTGGAGCCCAGAACTCTGTGTTTTAACAACCCTTCCAGGTGCTTCTAATGCTTACTAAACTTTGAACACAATTAACTTAGAAGAAAGTCACATCTTGAATTTACAGAGCAATGTTGTTGATTGCTTAATGTCTGTAATATGGTTGTTCTTCTCCAAAGGATTGTTCCTCAAATGGGCTGAAAGCCATTACTTCATGTTGGCTTTCAAAGGAGCTGTGTATGACATAGTTCTCAGAATTGGATCAGTGGTATGTATTAAGAAGTTTAAGATGAACCAAAGGAGATCTTTGATTCTTTATGTATTTGATTTATGTTGGAATCAGAAATCAAATCAAAGAGAATTTTTTCCATAATAAATACTTTATTGCAGCCTATGAGAAACCACTTTTATTTCAAGGTCCAAATTTGCTTAGTAAAGGTAAAGAAAGTGAGCTAGATTGGGGATGCAAAGTGTATGTAGTAAGTTATGACATAGGGTAAATGAGAGCCTAGACTCTGGGGGCAGATTGCTTTGGTTTGAAACCCAGCTCTATATTGGGCAAATAATTAAATCTTTATGCTTTGGTTTTCTTGTCTATAAACTGGGGATAGTAATACTACTTATAGAATGCCAAAATGATGAAATAAATGGGGTAATGTACTTTTGATGGTTTCTTTTTTCCCCAGTTTCCTTAATAAAACTTAATAGGCCTTAATATATGACTGACAAATAAAATTTTATATATTTAAGTGTCCCATGCAATGTTTTGCTATACACATACATTGTGAAATGATTACCACAATCAATGAATTAACATATCTACCACCTCACATGCTCACATAGTTACCTCATGTGTGAGTAGGAGAGAGAAATAAGTGAGAACACTTGAGATCTACTCCCTCAACAAATTTCAAGCATTGATATATAATATACAATTAACTACAAAAAGCAGAGACATTACTTTGATGACAAAGGTCCATCTAGTCAAAGCTATGGTTTTTCCAGTAGTCATGTATGGATGTGAGAGTTGGACCATAAAGAAAGTTGAGTGCCGAAGAATTGCTTTTGAACTGTGGTGTTGGAGAAGACTCTTGAGAGTCCCTTGGACTCCAAGGAGATCCAACCAGTTCATCCTAAAGGAAATCAATCCTGAATATTCACTGGAAGGACTGATGCTGAAGCTGAATCTCGAATACTTTGGCCACCTGATGCAAAGAAATGACTCATTGGAGAAGACCCTGATGCTGGGAAAGATTGAAGGCACGAGGAGAAGGGGACAGCAGAGGATGAGATGGTTTGATAGCATCACTGACTTGATGGACATGAGTTTGAGTTTGAGCAAGCTCCTGGAGTTGCTGATGGACAGGGAAACCTGACAGGGAAATTGTTGCTGCAGTCCATGGGGTCACCAAGAGTCAAACACAACTGAGCAACTGAGCTGAACTCAATAGTCATCATATTTAAGTTAGGTCTCCAGAATGTACTCCTCTTGCAACTCAAAGTATGTACCCAGTAACTAGCATCTCCTCATCTTCCTCACCCCATGGCCCCTGGTAACCAATATTCTATTCTCTTACTGTGAGTTCAACATTTTTTAGATTCTGTATGTAAGTGAGAATATGAAGTATTTGTCTTTGTGAGTCTGCCTTATTTCACTCTATCATGATGTCCTCCAGAAGCATCCATGTTATTACAAAGAGCAGAGCTTCCTTCTTTTTAAAGATAGAATAGTATTTCATTATGTAATTAGACCACAACTCTTCATCCATTCTTTAAAAAAGGAAGTGCGGATATATCTTTAAAATAGTGGCTTTTCCTTCAGGTAAATATCCAGAAGTGGAATTGCTGGGTAATATGGTCGTTCTATTTTTAATTTTGATGGAATTCTCCATATTGTTTTCAAGGGCTTGAATTAATTTATAGTCCTACCAACAAAGCATAGAGTTCCCATTTCCTTGACAATACTTGGTTTTCCTGTCTTTTGTATAATAAACATTCTAGTTTGAGTGAGGAAATATATCTTTGTGAGTTTGATTTGCATTTCCCTGATAATTAGGGATGTTGAACACATTTTCATGTACCTATTGGCCATCTGTATGTTTTCTTTAGAAAAATGTCTTTTCAGATTCTCTGCCATTTTTAAAATGGGATTTTGTTTTGCTATTGAGTTTCATAAGTTCTTTATATATTTTGAGTATTAATCCCTTATGAGATGATCGTTTACAAATATTTTCTCCAGTTCAGTAGGTTGCTTAAAATGAAAAATTGTGTTGATGGTTACCTTTGCTACACAGAAAATTTTTAGCTTGATGTATTTCAATTTGTTTATATTTGCTTTTGTTGCCTTTGCTTTCAGTATCAAATCAAAAAATTATTATTAAGACCGATGACAAGACTTCCCCCCCACAATTTCCTCTGAGTTTTAGAGCTTTAGATCTTATGTTTAAGAATCCATTTGAGTTGAACTTTTTGTGAAATAAGTGTCTAATTTCATTCTTAACGATGCTAGTATACAGGGGTTTTGTAACACAATTTATTGAAAAGACTGTTTGCACAAAGAGTCAGGTACAATTTAGCGACCGAACCACAACAACAATTGAAAAGGCTATGCTTTCCCTACTGTGTATTCTTTGTGGTGCCTTTTCAAAGACTAGTGCATGACACATGGGTGGAATTATTTCTGGGCTCTCTATTCTGTTTCATTAGACAGTGTATTTGATTCTATGTATCGCACTTTTTTTTGCTTAATCTAGCATTGTAATATAATCTGAAGTTAAGAACTATGATGTCTCCAGCTTTGTTTTTCTTGCTCAAAATTACTTTGGCTATAGGAGTATTTTGTGATTCCATAAAACTTGTACAGTTCAAAAAATGTATTTAATTTATTTTTGATATGTACTCACTGCTATATTTATTTATTTAATTGACTTGTTTTGGGCTGCACTGGGTCGCCATTGCTGCACATGATATTTCTGTATTTGAGTGTGGGCTACTGTCTAATTGCCAAGTGCACTAGTTTCTCATTGGGCTTCCCTGGTGGCTCAGCTGGAAAAGAATCCACCTGCAACGAAGGAGACCCTGGTTCCATTCCTGGCTTGGGAAGATCCCCTGGAGAAGGGATAGGCTACCCATTCCAGTATTCTTTGGCTTCCCTGGTGGCTCAGATGGTAAAGAATTCACCAACCATGTGAGGGACCTGGGTTCAATCCCTGGGTTGGGAAGATCCCCTGGAGGAGGCCAGGTTAACCCATTATGGTGGCTTTCCTTGTTGCAAAGCATGGGCTTGAGTGGTTTCAGCATGTGGGCTCAGTAATTGTGACCTGCTGGCGCTAGGGTGCTTGGGCTTTAGTAATTGTGGCATAGGGGCCCCTTAGTTGTGGCTTGCAGGCCCCAGAGTGGGCAGGTTTCAGCCATTGTGACACATGGGCTCAGTAGTTCTGGTACTCAGGCTCTGGAGCAGGCTCAGTAGGTGTGGTGCATGGGCTTAGTTGCTGCACAGCATGTGGAATCTTCCTGGACCAGGAAGGACCATGTCCTTTGCATTAGCAGGCAGATTCTTATCCACTGTGCCTCCAGTGAAGTCCTAGGAATGTTTTCTATTTCTGTGAAAAATTCCACTAGGATCTTTATAGAGATTTTGTTAAATATGTAGATGCCTTTAAGTATTATGGACATCTTATTCTTCTAATAAATTAATTCTTCCAAACCATGAACACAGAATATCTTTCCGTATATTTGTGTCTTCAATTTTTCATCAATATTTTATATCTTTTAGTGTATAGATATTTCACCTCCATAGTTAAATTACTTGTAAGTATTTTGTTGTTTTTGATGCTAGTGTAAGTGGGGTTGTTTCTTAAATTTTCTTTTGGTAATTTGCTGTTAGAGTATAGAAACACTGCTGAATTTTGTACATTGATTTCGTATCCTACAATTTTACTGAGTTCATGTACTAAATCATAACAGTTTTTTGATGAAACCTTTAGTGCTTTTTATATGTAAGATTACATAATGTGCAAACAGAGAGAATTTTACTCTTACCTTTCCAATTTAGATGTCTTTTATTCTATTTCATGCCATGGCTAAGAGTTCCAGTATTGTGTTGAATGGAAGAAGTGAAACTGCATGTTTGTTTTGTTTCTGATCTTAGAGGGAAAGTTTTCACCTTTTCACAACTGAGTATGTTCTTAGCTATGGACTTGTTATATATGGGCTTTATTATGTTGAGGTATATTTCTTTTACATCCAATTTCTTGATGTGAAAGGAAGTTGAATTTTGTCAAATTCAAATTTTCCTGCATCTATTGAGATGATTAAATAATTTTTATCTTTCATTCCTGTTAGTGTGTGCACACATTGATTTGTAGAGTTTGAACGATCCTTGCATTGCAGGGATAAATCCCACTTGATCATGATATATAATCCTTATAATGGTCTGTTGATTTCCGTTTGCAAAATTTGTGGAGAATTTCTACATCTATGTTCATCAGAGATATTGGCTTGTAATTTTCTTTTCTTACAGTGTCTTTGACTGACTTTGATATCAGGGTAATGCTGACTTTGTAAAGTGAGTTCTAGTTGCTCCTCTCTTTTCCCTTTTCAGTTTTTCAAGGAAGAGTATGAGAAGATTTGCAATTAGTTATTCTCTAAATTTTGTTACAATTGCACTAATGAAACCATGTGCTCTTGGGCTTTTCTTTGTTAAAAAGTTTTTGATTAGTGATTCAATTTTCTTTCTAGTAATCAGCCTGTTCAGATTTTCTGTTCCTTCATAACTCAGTCTTAGTAGGAACTATGTTTCTAGGAATCTATCCATTTCTTCTAGTTAGTACTATTTGTATATAATTGTTCATAATCATCTGTTATGATCCATTGTATTTCTGGGCTATCAGTTGTAATGTCTCCTCTTTCACTTCTGATTCTATTGTGTCTCTTGTCTTTTAACTAAAGGTTTTTCCATTTTACTTATGTTTTCAAAAAACTCTCATTTTTTTGTGATGTTTCTATTGTCCTTCTAACATCTATTTCATTTCTTTCTGTTCTAATCTTTGTCATTGTCTACCTTCTGCTAAATTTGCACTTTATTTTCTTTTCCAACTTCCTTTAGGTGTAAATTTAGGCTGTTGATCCCTGAAGTCTTTTTTTTTTCCTTCTTTTATTTATTTTTTTATTGACATTTGGGGCCAACAACATTATGTTAGTTTCAGGTGTACAGCATAGTGATTCAGTATTTTTATAAATCATATTCCATTTAAAGTTATTATAAAATATTGGCTCTGTTCCAGATGCTGTATAATATATCCTTGCAGCATATTTATTTTATATCTAAAGCATGTATCTCTTGATCTCATAATGCATCTTGCCCCTCAGCCCTTGTCTCTCCCCACTGAAAAAAACTAGTTTATCCTCTGTATCTGTGAGTATGTTTCTGTTCTGTTCTATGTATTTCATCATTTTATTTCTTTATTTTCCCTTATCATTTGTCCACTGTCTGATTTATTTCACTAAGCAAAATGATACTCTCTGGGTTCATCCACCTAGTTTCAAATGTCAGAATTTTATTCTTTTATGGGTAATACTCTGTGTGTATACAGACCTACACAGCCTCTTCTTTTTTAAGTTTTTTATTTATTTATAGGTGAAATACAATGTCATTTAAGTTTCAAGTGTAAAATATTATAATTCACAATTTTAAAGGTTATATTTCATTTAGAGTTATTATAAAATATTGAATATATTCTCTATATTGTACAGTGTAATCTCATATAAACTTTGTGGCTTATATATTTTATATGTATTAGTTTTCACCTCTTTTAATTCCTTCCCCCTGTCTTGTCTTTTGCCCTTTCCTTCTCCTCATTGGTAAACACTCATTTGTTCTCTGTATCTGTGAGTCTGTTTCTCTTTTGCATTCACTAGATTGCAGGGAGAAATATCAATAACCTCAGATATGCAGATGACACCACCCTTATGGCAGAAAGTGAAGAGGAACTAAAAAGCCTCTTGATGAAAGTGAAAGAGGAGAGTGAAAAAGTTGGCTTAAAGCTCAACATTCAGAAAACGAAGATCATGGCATCTGGTCCCACCACTTCATGGCAAATAGATGGGGAAACAGTAGAAACAGTGTCAGACTTTATTTTTCTGTGCTCCAAAGTCACTGCAGATGGTGGTTGCAGCCATGAAATTAAAAGACGCTTACTCTTTGGAAGGAAAGTTATGAGCAACCTAGATAGCATATTCAAAAGCATAGACATTACTTTGCCAACAAAAGTGTGTCTAGTCAAGGCTTTGGTTTTTCCAGTGGTCATGTATGGATGGGAGAGCTGGACTGTGAAGAAGGCTGAGCGCCAAAGAATTGATGCTTTTGAACCGTGGTGTTGGAGAAGATTCTTAAGAGTCCCTTGGACTGCAAGGAGATACAACCAGTCCATTCTAAAGGAGATCAGTCCAGGGTGTTCATTGGAAGGAATGATGCTGAAGCTGAAACTCTAGTACTTTGGCCACCTCATGCAAAGAGTTGACTCATTGGAAAAGACTCTGATGCTGGGAGGGATTAGGGGCAAGAGGAGAAGGGGACGACAGAGAATGAGATGGTTGGATGGCATCACCGATTCAATGGATATGAGTTTGAGTAAACTCCGGGAGTTGGTGATGGACAGGGAGGCCTGGCATGCTGCAATTCATGGGGTTGCAGAGTCAGACACGACTGAGCGACTGAACTGAACTGAACTGAGTTTATCTTTTATATTCCATATATAAGTGATATATGTGGAATATGTGACGTATTTCACTTTACAATAACCTCCAAGTCCATCTGTGTTGTTGCAACAATCTCGTTCTTTTTCATGACTGAATAGCATTCTCTTGTATATATCTAGCACACTTTCTTCATCCGCTCATTTGTTGATGGACACAGGTTTTTTCCATACCTTAAAAAATGTAACTAATGCTGCTATGAAAATTGGGGTGCATGTGATCTTTTCAAATTAGCTTTTATTCTATATATACACCCGGGAGTGGAATTGCTGGGATATATGGTAGTTCTATTTTTAGATTTTGAGAAACCTCCATGCTGTTTTCCACAGTAGCTACACCAATTGCATACATACCAACAGAGCACTAGTGTCTCTTTTCTCCACATCCTTGCCAGCATTTGTTATTTGTGGCTTTTGGATTATAACCACTCAGACTATTGTGGGGTGATAGCTTATTGTGGTTTTGATTTTCATTCCTTTGATGATTGAGAGTGTTGAGCTTTTCTCATGTGCCTGTTGGCCACCTGTGTATTTTCTTTGGAAAAATGATTATTCAGATCTTGGCCCATTTTTAAATTGTTTTTATTTTTATATTTAGTGGTATGAGTTCTTTATTATTTTGTAATTAACCCCTTATCTGACATATCATTTGTAATATTTTCTCCCAATCAATCTTTTCATTTACTTGGTGGTTTCTTTTGCTGTGCAAAAGTTTTCAAGCTTAGTTAAGTCTCATTTGTTTATTTTTGCTGCTATTTTCTTTGCCTGGAGGACAAATTCAAAAGACATTGCTTTGGTTCATATAAAAAAGTTTTCTATTTTTTCTAGAATTTTCATTGTTTCTTGTTTTACATTTAGGTCTTTAATTGTTTTGACTTTATTTTTGAATATGGTATGAAAAAATGTTGCAATTTTATTATTTTATATGTAATTATCCAAATTTTCAACACCATTTATTAAGGAGACTGTCTTTTATCCATTGAATATTCTTGCCTCCTTTATCATAGATTAAATGAGCATATGCGCATGAGTTTATTTCTTTGTTGTTGTTCAGTCACTAAGTCATGTCCCATTGATCTATGTGTACATTTTACTGTTTTGATGACTGTAACTTTGTAGTACAGTCTGAAGTCAGCATATTTCCAGCTTTTTCTTTTATAGCTAGATTGCTTTGGCTATTTGTGGTTCCACATAAATTATAAGTTTCAGAATTATTTGTTATAGTTCTGTGGGAATATCATGTGTATTAGGGGTTGCATTAAATTTTTAGATTTCATTGGATAGTATGGGGATTAATTTTAAATCCATGCACATGGGTTACCTTTTCATTTCTTTGTATTACCTTAAATTTCCTTCATAAATGCTTTAGAATACAGTTCTTTTACCTTCCTGGTTAAGTTTAGTTCTATGCATTTTGTTCTGTTTTGTGTGGTTTTGAACAGGATTTTTTTCCTGCTTTCTGTTTCTGATAATAATTAATGTATAGAAAAGCAAGAGACTTCAGTATATAATAGTTTATAATGAAGATTTTAGAACTTTCCATATATGTTATCATGTCATTTGCAATTGGTGACAGTTTTACTTCTTCCTTTCCAGTTTGGCAGTGACTTTGGTGGGAGAATGCAATCTGGTGAGCATTGGTTTTGTCTTCCCCCGGGTGTGCTAGACGTTATCATCTTTGAGGGTGACGGGGATTGAAGAGCTAGAGCCTGGGCCAGATGTGAGCCGTGGGTTCCTCTATGCTCAGTGGCTGTTACACTATTGGGTTGGGAAGCAGGCCTCAAGGTGCTGGAGTAGAAGCCCTGAGGGTAGGATCTGAGTTGGTTCCACTCCAAGTCTGTGCTCTCCTCACTTCTGGTTTGGCACTTTTGCCCCAGAGAAAAGCAGCTGTGAAGCAAAAGTGTCTGGAGCAAGGGCTTCCTATGGATTGCATACCAGGACAGTTCTAGCATTTCAGTTAAAGCTCCATACAGCTCCCAATCCACTGCTTCCAAGATTGCCAGCAATGACTGCCTTCACCCCATTCAGAAGCAATGCCAGGTATAAGTTATCTCTGTCCCTCCTAAGTGTGCATCTCTTCAGCAATAGCAGGCTTTACCCCAGTGGGGAGCTGCCCCAGAGCTAGAGGGGCCAGGTTGTGTCCACATTGCAGGCCAGGATACATGGTCAAATTAAATCAGCCAGAGCTCTGGGCATTTCAATATGCTTCCTCTGCTTTGTTTCCAATAAGGAGCAATCATGAACATGGTCTTCACTAGAAGAATCTCCCTCTCTTTTTTTAAAATGTCTTCCTATACACTGCACTCATTTTTCAGACCAGATGAGGGGACTAGTCTTCCCAGTATTGGATCCCAGGGTTCAGATGCCTTATATGTGGTTCAAATCTCTTATTTCCCAGGATCTCCATCTCCAAGCCCCGGATGATTCCCTTTTCTTTTGTGTTCCCTTCTAGGGATCCAGATCTTCACTTTATTGCTTTTTTTCCCCTTCCTTACATGCTTTTGTGTGAATTTTTCTTTATACTCTTAGTTGTAGAAGAGTCTTTCTGCACTTCTCCCATTTGCTTTCAGTGATAATTACTCAAAAATACATGTAGATGTATTTTTGATGTGTTCTTGTGGGGAGGTGAGCTCAGCATCCCACCACTTCTCCATCTTGATTTCCTCTCTCTTTATTCTTAATGTAGGCATTTACTGGTATAAATTCTCCTCTCAGAATTTCACTTACTGCATCCCATAAATTTTGGGGGGATATGTTTTCATTTTACTATTTCAGTTTTTTTTTTTTTAATCTCCCTTTTAATTTCTTCTTGAACTCATTTTTTTTTTTTCAGGACATGTATTGAATTTAGCCTCCTTGTGAATTTTCTAATTTTTATCTTTTTGCTCATTTCTAGTTTCATAACATTGTGGTCAGAAAAATTACTTGCTATGATTTAAATCTTCAAAATTTTTAAAAACTTGCTAGATGATCTATCCTGGTCAATTTTATTTTTGTGTTTGAGAAGAATATGGATTCTCCTGCTAGTTGGTAGAATGTTCCATATATATTTATTAGTTTCCTTTGGTCTGAAGTGAAAGTTCAAGTACAATAATTCCTTATTGATTTTTCTGTCTGGACAATATATCCATTATTGAAAAATGGATATTGAATTCCTTTACTATTATTGTATTGTCTATTTACCCCTTCAGATCCATTAATATTTGCTTTATATATTTGGGTGACCCAGTGTATGGTGCATATATATTTACAATTATTATATTCTCTTGATGGATTTATCCCTTTATCATTAGATAGTGACTTTCTATCTCTTGTTATCATTTTGGCTTAAAGTCTACTTTGTCTGATGTAAATATAGCTACATTGCTCTCTTTTGGCTTTCAGTTGCATGGAACAGCTTTTTCCATGTCTTCATTTTCAACCAGTATGTGTCCTTAGAGTTGAAATGAGTATTCTATAGATAGTGTATAGTTGAATTTTATTAATTATTTGTTTTTAATTCATTTAACCACTTCTGTGTTTTGAATGAAGTGAATCAACTTATATTTAAGTTAATTTTTGATAGCTAAGGAGTTACTCTTGCCATTTTGTTAACTGTTTTCTGTCTTTTATTTCCTTTCTTTCTTTTGGCTATTGATGGCTGTTGATTATTTGTAATGGCATACTTTGATTCCTTCTCTTTAGGTTTTGTGTATCTACTATAAACTTTTGTGACTACTGTGAGGCTTAAAAAATAACATTTGTGTTTTATATACATGAAAGTGAAAATGAAAGTCAGTCAGTCATGTCCAACTCTGCTATCTTATGGACTATACAATCCATGGAATTCTCCAGGGCAGAATACTAGAGTGGGTAGCTGTTTCCTTCTCCAGGGAATCTTCCTAACTCAGGGATTGAACCTAGGTCTCCCACATTGCAGGCAGATTCTTTACCAGCTGAGCTATCTGGGAAGCTTAAGAATACTGGAGTCGGTAGCCTATCCCTTCTCCAGTGGATCTTCCTAACTCAGGAATTGAACCACAGTTTCTTGCATTGCAGGTGGATTCTTTACCAGCTGAGCTACCAGGGAAACCATATGTTTATATGTACATATATATATAGTATGAAAGTGAAAAGTGAAAGTGAAGTCGCTCAGTCATGTCTGACTCTTTGCTACCCCATGGACTGTAGCCCGCCAGGCTCCTCTGTCCATGGGATTCTCCAGGCAAGAATACTGGAGTGGGCTGCCATTTCTTTCTGCAGGGGGTCTTCCCAACCCAGGGATTGAACCCAGGCCTCCCGCATTGCAGGGAGATGCTTTATCTTCTGAGCCACTAAGGTGTACATATATACATATATGTACATATATATATAGTTAATTTTAAGTGATGTCAAGTTAACTTTCATAGCATACAGAAACTTCACTTCCCTCTCCATAGTTTTGGTTTTGGTATCATAATTCATGTATTTCTATATTGTGCACCAGTTAACAAATGATTATAACTCTGTTTGTAGTATTTTGTCATATAGCCTTTAGCATTTCTTGTAATGTAAGTCTAGCAGTTACTACTTAACCCATCTTTTGTTTGTTTGAGAAATACACTCTCTCCTTCATTTTTGAAAGATAGCTTTGCTTGTTAAAATATTCTTAACTACCAGTTTTTATGTTTTAGCACTTTAAATATACCATCCTATTCTCTTCTGGACTGCAAGCTTTCTGCTAAGAAATCTACTAATAGACTTATAGGAATTTCCCTGAATGTGGTAAGTTTCTTCACCTACTATTTTCAAAATTCTCTCTCTCTCTCTCTGTTTCGCAATGTTCCATGACTGGTGAGATTTAGCTCCCTGACCAGGAATTGAACTTGGGCCCTCAGCAGTGAGAGCATGGAGTCTTTTTTTTTTTTTTTAATTTATTTATTTTAATTGGAGGCTAATTAATTTACAATATTGCATTGGTTCTGCCACACATCAACATGAATCCACCATGGGCGTACACGTGTTCCCCATCCTAAAACCCTCTTCCACCTCCCTCGCTGTACCATCCCTCCAGGTCGTCCCAATACACCAGCCCCAAGTATCCTGTATTGAACCTGGACTGGTGATTCGTTTCTTATATAATATTATACATGTTTCAATGCCATTATCCCAAATCATCCCACCCTCGCCCTCTCCCACAGAGTCCAAAAGACTGTTCTATATGTCTGTGTCTCTTTGGTGTCTCACATACAGGGTTATCATTACCATCTTTCTAAATTCCATATATACGCATTAGTATACTCTATCAGTGTTTTTCTTTTTGGCTTACTTCACTCTGTATAACTAGCTCCAGTTTCATCTACCTCATTAGAACTGATTCAAATGTGTTCTTTTTAATGGCTGAGTAATACTCCATTGTGTATATGTACCACTGCTTTCTTATCCATTCATCTGCTGATGGACATCTAGGTTGCTTCCATGTCCTGGCTATTATAAACTGCTGTGATGAACATTGGGGTACACGTGTCTCTTTCAATTCTGGTTTCCTCAGTGTGTATGCCCAGCAGTGGGATTGCTGGGTCATAAGGCATTTCTATTTGCAATTTTTTAAGGAATCTCCACACTGTTCTCCATAGTGGCTGTACTAGTTTGCATTCTCACCAACAGTGTAAGAGGGTTCCCTTTTCTCCACACCCTCTCCAGCATTTACTGCTTGTAGACTTTTGGATTGCAGCCATTCTTACTGGTGTGAAATGGTACGTCATTGTGGTTTTGATTTGCATTTCTCTGAAAATGAGATATGTTGAGCATCTTTTCATGTGTTTGTTAGCCATCCGTATGTCTTCTTTGGAGAAATGTCTGTTTAGTTCTTTGGCCCATTTTTTGATTGGGTCATTTATTTTTCTGGAATTGAGCTGCAGGAGTTGCTTGTATATTTTTGAGATTAGTTGTCTGTCAGTTGTTTCATTTGCTATTATTTTCTCCCATTCTGAAGACTGTCTTTTCACTTTGCTTATAGTTTCCTTTGTTGTGCAGAAGCTTTTAATTTTAATTAGGTCCCATTTGTTTATTTTTGCTTTTATTTCCAATATTCTGGGAGGTGGGTCATAGAGGATCCTGCTGAGATTTATGTTGGAGAGTGTTTTGCCTATGTTCTCCTCTAGGAGTTTTATAGTTTCTGGTCTTAGGTTTAGATCTTTAATACATTTTGAGTTTATTTTGTGTATGGTGTTAGAAAGTGTTCTAGGTTCATTGTTTTACAAGTGAGTGGCCAGTTTTCCCAGCACCACTTGTTAAAGAGATTGTCTTTTCTCCATTGTATATTCTTGCCTCCTTTGTCAAAGATAAAGTGTCCATAGGTGTGTGGATTTATCTCTGGGCTTTCTATTTTGTTCCATTGATCTATATTTCTGTCTCTGTGCCAGTACCATACTGTCTTGATGACTGTGGGTTTGTAGTAGAGCCTGAAGTCAGGCAGGTTGATCCTCCAGTTCCTTTCTTCTTTCTCAAGATTGCTTTGGCTATTCAAGTTTTTTGTATTTCCATACAAATTGTGAAATTATTTGTCCTAGCTCCATGAAAATTACCATTGGTAGCTTGATAGGGATTGCATTGAATCCATAGATTGTTTTGGGTAGTATAGTCATTTTCACTATATTGATTCTTCCGATCCATGAACATGGTATATTTCTCCATCTATTAGTGTCCTCTTTGACTTCTTTCACCAGTGTTTTATAGTTTTCTATATGTAGGTCTTTGGTTTCTTCAGGTAGATATATTCGTAAGCATTTTACTCTTTTCATTGCAGTGGTGAATGGAATTGTTTCCTTAATTTCTCTTTCTATTTTCCCATTATTAGTGTATAGGAATGCAAGGGATTTCTGTGTGTTGATTTTATATCCTGCAACTTTACTATATTCATTGATTAACTCTAGTAATTTTCTGGTGAAGTCTTTAGGGTTTTCTATGTAGAAGATCATGTCATCTGCAAACAGTGAGAGTTTTACTTCTTCTTTTCCAATTTGGATTCCTTTTATTTCTTTTTCTGCTCTGATTGCTGTGTGTGGCCAAAACTTTCAGAACTATGTTGAATAGTAGTGGTGAAAGTGGGCACCCTTATCTTGTTCCTGACTTTAGGGGAAATGCTTTCAATTTTTCACCATTGAGGATAATGTTTGCTGTGGGTTTGTCATATATAGCTTTTATTATGTTGAGGTATGTTCCTTTTATTCCTGCTTTCTGGAGAGTTTTTTTTAATCATAAATGGATGTTGAATTTTGTCAAAGGCTTTCTCTGCATCTATTGAGATATTCATATGGCTTTTATTTTTCAATTTGTTAATGTGGTGAATTACATTGATTGATTTGTGGATATTGAAGAATCCTTGCATCTCTGGGACAAAACCACTTGGTCATGGTGTATGACCTTTTTAATGTGTTGTTGGATTCTGATTGCTAGAATTTTGTTAAGGATTTTGGCATCTATGTTCATCAGTGATATTGGCCTGTAGTTTTCTTTTTTGTGGCCTCTTTGTCAGGGTTTGGTTTTAGGCTGATGGTGGCCTCATAGAATGAGTTTGGAAATTTACCTTCCTCTGCAATTTTCTGGAAGAGTTTGAGTAGGATAGGTGTTAGCTCTTCTCTAAATTTTTGGTAGAACTCAGCTGTGAAGCCATCTGGACCTGGGTTTTTGTTTGCTGGAAGATTTCTGATTACAGTTTCAATTTCTGTACTTGTGATGGGTCTGTTAAGATTTTCTATTTCTTCCTGGTTCAGTTTTGGAAAGCTGTACTTTTCTAAGAATTTGTCCATTTCTTCCACATTGTCCATTTTATTGGCATATAATTGCTGGTAGTAGTCTCCTATGATCCTTTCTTTTTCTGTGTTGTCTGTTGTGATCTCTCCATTTTCATTTCTAATTTTATTAACTTGATTTTTCTCCCTTTGTTTCTTGATTTCTTCTGTGATTTGTTGGTTATTCAGCAGTGTGTTGTTCAGCCTCCATATGTTGCAATTTTTAATAGTTTTTTCCCCTGTAATTGAGATCTAATCTTACTGCATTGTGGTCAGAAAAGATGCTTGGAATATTTCTTTCTTTCTATCTTTCTTTCTTTTTTTTTTTTTTTTTTTGAGTTTACCAAGGCTAGATTTATGGCCCAGGATGTGATCTATCCTGGAGAAGGTTCTGTGTGCACTTGAGAAAAAGGTGAAATTCAT
>NW_024080466.1:1015420-1079181 GCF_014754425.2 Oryx dammah
ATCCTGGAGAAGGTTCTGTGTGCACTTGAGAAAAAGGTGAAATTCATTGTTTTGGGGTGAAATGTCCTATAGATATCAATTAGGTCTAACTGGTCTATTGTATCATTTAAAGTTTGTGTTTCCTTGTTAATTTTCTGTTTAGTTGATCTATCCATAGGTGTGAGTGGGGTATTAAAGTCTCCCACTATTATTGTATTATTGTTAATTTCCCCTTTCATACTTGTTAGCATTTGTATTACATATTGTGGTGCTCCTATGTTGGGTGCATATATATTTATAACTGTTATATCTTCTTCTTGGATTGATCTTTTGATCATTAAGTAGTGTCCTTTGTCTCTTTTTACAGCCTTTGTTTTAAAGTCTATTTTATCTGATATGAGTATTGCTACTCCTGCTTTCTTTTGGTCTCTATTTGCATGGAATAACTTTTTCCAGCCCTTCACTTTCAGTCTGTATGTGTCCCCTGTTTTGAGGTGGGTCTCTTGTAGACAACATACAGAGGGGTCTTGTTGTTGTATCCATTAAGCCAGTCTTTGTCTTTTGGTTGGGGCATTCAACCCATTTACGTTTAAGGAATGCAAAGAAACAAAAGGAAAACAACAGAATGGGAAAGACTAG
This sequence comes from Oryx dammah, assembly GCF_014754425.2. Taxonomy (NCBI): domain Eukaryota; kingdom Metazoa; phylum Chordata; class Mammalia; order Artiodactyla; family Bovidae; genus Oryx; species Oryx dammah. Next base: position 1,016,039 of record NW_024080466.1, read on the forward strand.
AGATCTCTTCAAGAAAATTAGAGATACCAAGGGAACATTTCATGCAAAGATGGGCTCGATCAAGGACAGAAATGGTCTGGACCTAACAGAAGCAGAAGATATTAAGAAGAGGTGGCAAGAATACACGGAAGAACTGTACAAAAAAGATCTTCATGACCCAGATAATCATGATGATGTGATCACTTATCTAGAGCCAGACATCTTGGAAAGTGAAGTCAAGTGGGCCTTAGAAAGCATCACTACAAACAAAGCTAGCGGAGGTGATGGAATTCCAGTTGAGCTGTTTCAAATCCTGAAAGATGATGCTGTGAAAGTGCCACACTCAATATGCCAGCAAGTTTGGAAAACTCAGCAGTGGCCACAGGACTGGAAAAGGTCAGTTTTCATTCCAATTCCAAAGAAAGGCAATGCCAAAGAATGCTCAAACTACCACACAATTGCACTCATCTCACATGCTAGTAAAGTAATGTTCAAAATTCTCCAAGCCAGGCTTCAGCAATACATGAACCATGAACTCCCTGATGTTCAAGCTGGTTTTAGAAAAGGCAGAGGAACCAGAGATCAAATTGCCAATATCCTCTGGATCATGGGAAAAGCAAGAGAATTGCAGAAACACATCTCTTTCTGCTTTATTGACTATGCCAAAGCCTTTGACTGTGTGGATCACAATAAACTGTGGAAAATTCTGAAAGAGATGGGAATACCAGACCACCTGATCTGTGTCTTGAGAAACCTGTATGCAGGTCAGGAAGCAACAGTTAGAACTGGACATGGAACAACAGACTGGTTCCAAATAGGAAAAGGAGTACGTCAAGGCTGTATATTGTCACCCTGCTTATTTAACTTCTATGCAGAGTACATCATGAGAAAGGCTGGACTGGAAGAAACACAAGCTGGAATCAAGATTGCCCAGAGAAATATCAATAACCTCAGATATGCAGATGACACCATCCTTCTGGCAGAAAGTGAAGAGGAGCTAAAAAGCCTCTTGATGAAAGTGAAAGAGGAGAGTGAAAAAGTTGGCTTAAAGCTCAACATTCAGAAAACGAAGATCATGGCATCCGGTCCCATCACTTCATGGGAAATAGATGGGGAAATAGTGGAAACAGTGTCAGACTTTTATTTTTTTGGGCTCCAAAATCACTGCAGATGGTGATTGCAGCCATGAAATTAAAAGACGCTTACTCTTTGGAAGGAAAGTTATGACCAACCTAGATAGCATATTCAAAAGCAGAGACATTACTTTGCCGACTAAGGTCCGTCTAGTCAAGGCTATGGTTTTTCCTGTGGTCATGTATGGATGTGAGAGTTGGACTGTGAAGAAGGCTGAGCACCAAAGAATTGATGCTTTTGAAGTGTAGTGTTGGAGAAGACTCTTGAGAGTCCCTTGGACTGCAAGGAGATCCAACCAGTCCATTCTGAAGGAGATCAACCCTAGGATTTCTTTGGAGGGAATGATGCTAAGGCTGAAACTCCAGTACTTTGGCCACCTCATGAGAAGAGTTGACTCATTGGAAAAGACTCTGATGCTGGGAGGGATTGGGGGCAGGAGGAGAAGGGGACAACCAAGGATGAGATGGCTGGATGGCACCATGGACTCGTTGGACTTGAGTTTGGGTGAACTCTGGGAGATGGTGATGAGCATGGAGGCCTGGCGTGCTGCGATTCATGTGGTCACAAAGAGTCGGACATGACTGAGCGACTGAACTGAACTGAACTGATGATTACGTTGCCATTTACTTAATTGTTTTGGGCTCGAGTTTATACACCCTTGTTGTGTTTCCTGTCTAGAGAAGATCCTTTAGCATTTGTTGGAGAGCTGGTTTGGTGGTGCTGAATTCTCTTAACTTTTGCTTGTCTGTAAAGCTTTTGTTTTCTCCTTCATATTTGAATGAGATCCTTGCTGGGTACAGTAATCTGGGCTGTAGGTTGTTTTCTTTCATCACTTTAAGTATGTCCTGCCATTCCCTCCAGGCCTGAAGAGTTTCTATTGAAAGATCAGCTGTTATCCTTAAGAGATTCCCCTTGTGTGTTATTTGTTGTTTTTCCCTTGCTGCTTTTAATATTTGTTCTTTGTGTTTGATCTTTGTTAATTTGATGAATATGTGTCTTGGGGTGTTTCCCCTTGGGTATATCCTGTTTGGGACTCTCTGAGTTTCTTGGACTTGGGTGATAATATCCTTCCCTATTTTAGGGAAGTTTTCAACTATTATCTCAAGTATTTTCTCATGGTCTTTCTTTTTGTTTTCTTCTTCTGGGACTCCTGTGATTCAAATGTTTGGGCGTTTAACATTGTCCTGGAGTTCTCTGAGATTGTCCTTATTTTTTTTAATTCATTTTTCTTTTTTCCTCTCTGATACATTTATTTCTACCATTCTATCTTCTAATTCACTAATCCTATCTTCTGCCTCCATTATTCTACTGTTTGATGCCTCCAGAGTGTTTTTGATCTCATTTATTGCATTATTCATTATATATTGACCCTTTTTTATTTCTTCTATGTCCTTGTTAAACCTTTCTTGCCTCTTCTCAATCCTTGTCTCCAGGCTATTTATCTGTGATTCCATTTTAATTTCAAGATTTTGGATCATTTTCACTATCATTATTTGGAATTCTTTATCAGGTAGATTCCCTATCTCTTCCTCTTTTGTTTGGTTTGGTGGGCATTTATCCTGTTTCTTTACCTGCTGAGTATTCCTCTGTCTCTTCATCTTGTTTATATTGCTGCGTTTGATGTGGCCTTTCTATATTCTGGCAGTTTGTGGAGTTCTCTTTATTGTGGAGTTTCCTCACTGTGGATGGAGTTGTAGAGGTGGCTTGTCAAGGTTCCCTGATTAAGGAAGTTTGTGTCAGTATTCTGGTGGGTGGAGCTGGATTTTTTCTCTCTGGAGTGCAATGAAGTGCCCAGTAATGAGTTGTGGGATGTCAATGGGTTTGGAGTAACTTTGGGCAGCCTGTATATTGAAGCTCAGGGCTGTGTTCCTGTATTGCTGTAGAATTTGCATGGTATGTCTTGCTCTGGAACTTGGTGGCCCTTGGGTGGTGCTTGGTTTCAGTGTAGGTATGGAGGCATTTGATGAGCTCCTGTCGATTAATGTTCCCTGGAGTCAGGAGTTCTCTGATGTTCTCAGGATTTGGACTTAAGCCTCCTGCTTCTGGTTTTCAGTCTTATTTTTACAGTAGTCTCAAGACTTCTTCATCTATACAGCACTCCTTTCAAAGACACTAGGCTGCTTTTCTGGGTGCTTGATGTCCTCTGCTGGCACTCAGAAGTTGTTTTGTGGAACTTACTCAGCATTTAAATGTTCTTTTGATGAATTTGTGGGGGAGAAAGTGGACTCCCTGTCTTATTCCTCTGCCATCTTAGGACCACCTCCCCGAGCATGGAGTCTTAATCACTAGACCACCAGAGAATTCCCCACAATTCTCTCATTGTCTTTATTTTGACAACTTGATAATAACATGTTTCAGTAGAGTTTTTGTTGAACTGAAACTCCTTGGGAACCGTTAAGCTTTAGGGAGTTGGATGTTGATATCTCTCCCCAGATTTTGGATAATATTTTTTAAGTAAGCTTTTTGCTTCTTTATCTCCCTCATTCTGCATCCTCCTGTTGGAAAATATGAGGCAAAAAGACAATGAGTTATAATTTAATTAAGAGTAAGTATGTTCATTAAATAATAATTTAAGACAAAAAACATTTTTGTCAAAAGCTAAACTTTAAATACACTTGGAGTCATCAAATTAATCCAGTGATGTAAAATTCACTTAAAAACTGTTTTTGCATCCAATTTAAGACAATCATTTATTAAAATAGCTTTTAAGTGAGGTCGTTCTGTTGTGTTTGACTCTTGGAGACCCTATGGACTGTAGCCTGCCAAGCTCCATGGGATTTTCCAGGCAAGAGTACTGGAGTGAGTTGCCATTTCCCTTTCCAGGGGATCTTCCTGACCCATGGATCAAACTTGGATCTCCTGCATTGCAGGCACTCTTTACCATCTGAACCACCAGGCAATAAAAGTAGTCTTTAAATGAAGCTCAAGTAATAAATGAAGCATAACAGAATAGACATACTAACATGTAAGAATCGAAATGCCAGTCTATGTCTGATGCAGGATATGACACGCTTGGGGCTGACGCGCGGGGATGACCCAGAGAGATGTTGTGGGGAGGGGGGTGGGAGGGGGGTTCATGTTTGGGAACGCATGTACACCTGTGGTGGATTCATGTCAATCTATGCCAAAACCAATACAGAATTGTAAAGTAAAAATTAAAAATAAATAAATTAATTAAAAAATAATAATAATAATAATTTTAGCCTTTTATTAGGTTCTAAATTTGAATATAAAATTTGCATATGTATGCTTTAACTTTATATTCAATGCCAAACACCTTTATTCAACTAATGATTAAATGTGTATAAGTGTAGATCCTTTAAATTTCTATTTCTACTTTTGGAGCTTGACTAAGAATTTATTATTTTCACACCACCTAGAATAATCAGTTTGATTACATTACTAACTTTGACTATTTTGTACTGTTCATTCCATGCACTTGATTAATATCCTTTTTTAAAATAAAAATTTTCTTTTCTAAATACATATCTCCCCACCCATCATTAAACATAAGAAACCATGCAGCTTATTTTTTAGAATATTTGGTAACACAACTGCTATTTGCATAATTTGCTTTCAGATTCTGCCTTTATTAGTGGATATAAAACTGATCTGTGGGTCTTTTGTCCAGTTTTTATTTTTGTGCATATATTTCTTTTATCTCTGCCTTTTGAAACTAGATCACTAAATTTCTATGTTAACTCTTCATTTTTACATGCTGCATCTTTATCAATCTCTCCCTTTTTCAAATGTAACAGTGATTAGTATTTCTTGAAATTCTGTCCTGCAGTGCTATTTGATTGTTTCCAGGGTTTATTCCTCAGTTCCAAATGAAACTTTAAAAAGGCAGAACGTTATGCTCTAGAGTAATTTATGCTACTCAGTTTTTTAGAATAAATGAACTACACTCAAAACAAACAAACAAACAAACTTAAAGACAATGAGATATGAGAATGACTTCTTTGAGCCACCTTATTTTTATTTACCTAATGAAATTTTGGTTAATTTTTGTTATGTACCAGCCAAGTGCTTATACATATTAACTCATTTGATTTTTCATGATATTGGAATCCTCCCACTGATATTCCTTTTGGGCAATTCAACTTCTCTAGGTGTCATATTCTCATTTACAACATTGTGATAAAGAGGTTTTATGAAGATTAGATAAAATATTTGTAAATGTTATTGTATACATTAATTGGTTTTGCTGGTGGCTTAGATTGTAAAGACTCCGCCTGCAATGCAGGAGACCTGGGTTCAATCCCTAGGTTGGGAAGATCCCCTGGAGAAGGAAATGGTAACCCATCCCAGTATTCTTGCCTGGAGAATTCCATGAGTGGAGGAGTCTGGCAGGCTACAGTCCATAGGGTTGAAAAGAGTCAGACACAATGAGTGACTATCACATGCACTAATTATTTTTCTCTATATTATAGATTTTCCTAGACTATTAGATATGTAAGTAGAGATTGAATATATTTTAACAACTCTAAATCTCTCATTTATTCAAGATCTGGGAGAGATAGTTGATTTGTGTAATATGTTGTCAGTCAGGGTTAACTAGGGTAAGAAAGAGGAAAACTAACCTTTAAGTATTTGTGGTCCTACAGAAAAGCAAAAGTGGTATTACCAAAAGAAAAAAAATATCATTTCTCGAGGGTACAGCCCTAGATACCACTAAATCAGTCATGCACAGCATTTCCACACTCACCTCTTCCTTTTCAAGAAGAAGGGGATTCTCCAATGGTGCTTAAAGATTTGAGATTGGTGGAAAGGGAAACTGGCTCTTTCCTGACACAGTATTGCAAAAAGTCATCTAGAGAAGAAAATGGGAAGATGATTTAAATAAACTGAAGAATTTGGATATTATGTGAGAATAGACTTTTTGTTACTTAAAAAAAAAAAAAAAAAAAGACTTGTAGTGACCAGGAAATCTATAAATGTTGCCCAAAATTTTATCTAAAACTGAAAGCTAATCCTGGAGCAGATTTGCAAAAACAGTAGGAAACAATAAGTTGGATTTCTTCTTTTGCATCCTACTATATCCAAGTAATCCAATAGACTATTAAATTATCATTAAACTAGTTAAATATTTATTTAATTTGCAACTTATTGTAGTAAGAGAATAAGGTAAATATTACTCATTATAAACTTTGAAGTGTTAGTGTTGAGGGAGGCTTAAAGCTGGGAGCAAGCATCATGCCACATGCAGAGAATTAGCCCTAGTTCTGAGAGCTGACATCCTTCTTTCTTTGGTATCAGAGTTTAAACTTATTCCCACTGTGTCAATATCAAATACATTACTTTATGTTCACAAGTGAGTAGACTAAGGGGAAATTCTAGCTTTTGTTTAATACAAAAACAACATTAAAAAGTCACTATACTGGATCAGGAGTGAGAGATAAGTATCAAGCAAAAGTATAATTAATTTAAAAAAAATAAAGGGTGAAATAAATCTGAGATATATTTTTCAGGAAAGATTGCCATACTCAGCTAATTGAAAAAGAGACAAAGAAGTAGTTCTAAATGATAAATATTTCAACACTTTGTAGTTGATTGTGTAAGAATGCTTCTTTTAATCAATATGTGCACAAGAAAAATGACTTTGCTTCTATAAAACTTAACATATTTCCTGACCTTATGCTCTGGAGGGCTTTGCCATGTCAAGGATTTGGGGATTGGGTATTAGGTGTAGAGGGGTCTGGTTCTTTGTCATTATCTATTTATTCTAGCATTTGCAAAGACAACAACATTCCTTTACGATCTTTGCCTTGTCACTGTGCTATACCTTATAATAGCAATGGCTCACTGCTATATCCATACTTCTCTAGATAATATGAGAAACTGAACTTTTGTGTCTCCACAAAGCATAATAGAATCACAGAAACTTGTAAGACTCTGTATTCATAAGAGTCCCTACAAAAAACAAGTGGCACATTCAAATTAATGTATTTCAGGGAGAGTTCATTTACACAAAAATTAATTTTAAAAAATGCAGTGAATGTAAGGAGACCACAAAGAATAGCACAGGTCTAGCAGCAAACTCTAAAAGTGAAAAGAGGGTGGGCACCAGAATGTAGAAGAGAGACAGTTAGGAAATGAAGGCTAACTTGGAAGAAGCGGTGATCATTCAGGGAATGCAGCTGACTTAGTCTGGTATCATTCTTTTCCTGTATTTTTTTCTGCAGCTTATTGTTCAGTCACCCAGTCATGTCTGACACTTTGCAAGCTCATGGACTGCAGCACACCAGGCCTCCCTGTCCCTCACCATCTCCCGAAGTTTGCCCAAGTTCATACCCATTGTGTCGGTGATGCCGTCCAGCCATCTCATCCTTTGACACCCTCTTCTCCTTCTGCTGTCAATCTTTCCAAGCTGCAGGGACTTTTCCAATGAGTCTGCTGTTCGCATCAGATGACCAAAATACCGGAGCTTCATCTTCAGCATCAGTCGTTCCAATGAGTATTCAGGGTCGATTTCCTTAAGATTGACTGGTTTGATCTCCTTGCTGCCCAAGGGACTCTCAGGAGTCTTCTCCAGCACCACAGTTGAAAGGCATTGATTCTTCGATGCTCTGTCTTCTTTACGGTCCAGCTCTCACAACGGTACATGACCACTGGGAAGACCAGAGCGTTGACTATATGGACCTTTGTCAGTAGAATGTCTCTGCTTTTCAACAAAATGTCTAGGTTTGTCATTGCTTTCCTGCCAGGAAGCAATCATCTTCTGATTTCATGGCTGCAGTCAACATCTGCAGTGATTTTAGAGCCCAATAAAAGGAAATCTGTCACTACAGCTGCATTTTCCCATTCTGTTTGCCATGTAGTAATGGGGCCAGATGCTATGATCTTAGTTTTTTTCTTTTTATATTGAGTTTTAAGCCAGTTCTTTCACTCTTTTCCTTCATTCTCATCAAGAGATTCTTTAGTTTTTCTTGGCTTTCTGCCATTAGAGTGCTATCATTCGCATGCCTGAGGTTGTTGATGTTTCTCTTGCCTATCTTGATTCCAGCTTATAACTCATCCAGCCTGGCATTTCTCATGATGTGCTCAGCATATAGGTTAAACAAGCAGGATGTACTCCTTTCTCAATCTTGAACCAATCATTTGTTCCATACAGGGTTCTAACTGTTGCTTCTTGACCCACAAACAGGTTTCTCAGGAAACACGTAAGATGGTCTGCTATTCCCATCTCTTTAAGAGCCTTTCACAGTTTGTTGCGATATATACACTCAAAGGCTTTAGCGTAGTCAACGAAAAAGAGGCAGGTGCTTTTTCTGGAATTCCCTTGCTTTCTCTATAATCCACTGAAAGCTGGAAATTTGATCTTGGTTCCTCTTTCTTTTCCAAACTCAGCTCCCATTGGCCAAATCACCCTGGAAGCCAGTAGAAAGAGGAGTGATAGAGATGGGAGAAGAGTGAATCTGGAGGGGCACCTGGCAATATACTATCTGAGATATCAGATACATCTGCTCAGATATAACCTTTGGCAATTTCTTCTTGATTAACTTAATACTGAGTACAATGCTTTTGTTTGTTTGTTTAACCATATTTGTTATTTTTCTAGGCTCTATTGGAGACAAGAACACTTTCCTCTTAGATCTTTTTAAACTGTGGTTCCTTCTCTGTACTCTTTGTTAAGGTGGTTTATTTCTCTTTAGAGAAGAACAAATATGGAAAGCACTTTCATGTTGTTCCTTTGACTTTCTTCATTCTATTTGTATTTATTTCTGATTGTATCTTATTAGTCCCACTCTGATGATTATGAAATGTAAACAAGCACTGATTAACTCCAGATGCATACATTACAATTACAGCAGAGAAATAATGACAGGATTGAACAAAGCAAACTCAGGGTGTTGACAGAGATTGGGGCTCTGAAGAGAGGCTTCATGAGAATCAGGGCCCTGAAGTCAAAATATTTGATATGGTCAGTCTTAGGGTCAGTCTTAGATCTGACATTTAGCTAACTCCCTGATTTAAGAGATGCAAAGACCCTGGGCTATATGCATTGGGCCTGGACTGAATTCAAGGAAATCTCTTATTCTTCATTCTTATTCCTTACTACTCCTTTCCCCTACAAAGCTCTCTAGTTTGGGTGGTTGTAAAAACTACATGCTGTCTATGTCTAAGGCCCAAAGTATTCTTTTGAATACTTTTTAGTTCTTCAGTGTCCAATAATAATAATTAACAGAAAACTCTAGTGATGAAAAACAACAGAGGAGAGTGACCAGTTTAAACTCATCAGGAATGAAGATTTGTATTGTTTCTCAGTTCAGGTCAGTTCAGTTCATTCAGTCAGCCATGTCTGACTCTCGGCCACCCCATGGACTGCAGCACCCCAGGCCTCCCTGTCCATTACAAACACCTGGGGCTTGTTCAAACTCATGTCCATCATGTCAGTGATGCCATCCAACCATCTCATCCTCTGTCATCCATTCTCTTCCTACCTTCAATCTTCCCCAGTGTTAGGGTCTTTTCCAATGAGTCAGTTCTTCACATCAGGTCACCAAAGTATTGGAGTTTCAGCTTCAACATCAGTCTTTACAAATATTCAGAACTGATTTCCTTTAGGATGGACTGGTTGGATCTCCTTGCAGTCCAAGGGACTCTCAAGAGTCTTCTCCAACACCACAGTTCAAAAGCATCAATTCTTTGGCCCTCAGCTTTCTCTATATAGTCCAGTTCTTACAACCATACATGACTACTGGAAAAACCATAGTTTTGACTAGATGGACTTTTGTTAGCAAAGTAATGCCTCTGCTTTTTAATATGCTGTCTAGGTTGGCCATAGCTTTTCTTTCAAGGAGAAAGCATCTTTTAATTTCATGGCTGCAGTCATCATCTGCAATTCTGTCACTGTTTCCATTGTTTCCCCATCTGTTTGCCATGAAATGATGGGATTGGATGCCATGATCTTAGTTTTTTTAATGTTGAGCTTTAAGTCAGCTTTTTTCACTCTTCTCTTTCATCTACTGTATTGTTCTGCTGCTGCTGCTAAGTCGCGTCAGTCGTGTCCAACTCTGTGCGACCCCATAGATGGCAGCCCACCAGGCTCCACTGTTCCTGGGATTCTCCAGGCAAGAACACTGGACTGGTTTACCATTTCCTTCTCCAATGCATGAAAGTGAAAAGGGAAAGTGAAGTTGCCCAGTCATGTCCGACTCTTCGCAACCCCATGGACTGCAGCCTACCAGGCTCCTCTGTCCATGGGATTTTCCAGGCAAGTGTTCTACTGGGTAATAATTCAGTAACTGATTTGCTGCTTGAGAACAAAATAGTACTGAATGGATAATGGTAGGAGAAAATTATGAAATACCAACTACAATGTTGCTTTATTCCACATCGGTGAAAATGATTGTGCTTCTGTATACACTTGTGAAATGTTGATTAGATATGGTGTGAACATCTCTTATCTCTTTTTCCTGAACTCGGGGGAAATTTTTCAATATTTTACCATTAAATATGTTTGCTATAGATTGTTTTGAAGAAAGTCTTCATTGGATTAAGAAAATTCTCTTCTATTTTTATTTTTTTAATATAAATGTATTTATTTTAATTGGAGATTAATTACTTTACAATATTGTATTGGTTTTGCCATACATCAACACAAATGAATAGGCATTCAATTTTATTAAATATTTTCATTCTGTATACTGAGTTGATCATGTACCTTTCTAGAAATGCTTATGTAATGAATTACATTGTGTGACTTTTGAGTGTTAATCCATCCTTGTATTCCTAGGCTCATGGTCATAGTATTTTCTTTGTATATATCACTGCTTTCAATTTGTTAATATTTTGTTTTGCATTTTAGTGCTTATATTCACAGAAGAAATGGATCTGAAAATGTCCTTTCTAACCATATCCTTTTTAAGTTTGAGTATTAATCTTATGATAGCATCTTAAAAAAGTTAGAAATTGTTTGTATTTTTTCCATAATCTGATAGAGATTGTGCAAGATTGATCTTCTCATTAAATGAAGAATTGCATGGAAGTATTCTCCAGTGCTAGCACTTGAATCTAAGACTTTCTTTTGTGGGAAGGTATTAAAATACACATTCTGTTTTTTCAATTGATGCTGAAATATTAAAATAATTTATTATCTTTTGATAATTTGTATTTTTAATGGATCTGGTTTATTTTATCTGAATTTTTCTGTTGGCATTAAGGTGTTTATAATATATTCTGCTGACCTTTTTGTGCATTACTAATATATGTAGAGATGTATCCCTTTAAAGTCTTTATGATTTATCTTTCCTTTTCCTGACCAATCTTGCTAAGGATTTTTCAACATTATTCATTTTTTAAAGAACCAACTCTGATTGTTGATTTTCCTATATATATATATATATTGATTTTGGCTCTTATGTTTATTTATTTATTTTTTAAATATTCTCTATGGGTTTGGTTTTCCATTCTTTATATAGGTACCTGAGATGCACGCTTAGAAGACTGAAGTTCAACTCCAAAGCATTACATTTTCTTCTAAGAGCTACGTTCAATACATTTACCATTTTTCAATATGTTCTAACTTAATTATAATTAAACTCCAATTAAATGCTCAATTTTGATTTCTTATAGAAATGTTTATAGGCCACTTATAATAGTATTTCTTAATTTTCCATCATTTGGCAATTTTCTAGTTATCTTTTGTCTCTTTTTTTTAATCAATTCCACTGTGCTCAAGAATGTATTATATATAATCTCAATTTTTAAATGTGTCAAAACTTTGTTGAATTAGAATTAGAAACATTGATTTTGCTTACTTTCCTATAGTTATTACTAGTTTATACAACATTCATCTTTGCTCTATAACAAATGATCACATTTCTATTTCTAAATCAGAAAATTTCAGGACACTTTCACTCCATTTACTCCTATTAGTTTTTTCATTGTTAGCCTATGTTTTATATCTCCACATATTTTAAAATACATTAGACATTATTTTTTAAATTAAATCTATTTCTTGGTGACTCAGTAAAGGATCTGCTTGCACTATGGGAGACACAGGTTCAATCTCTGGATTGGGAAGATCCCCTGGAGAAGGGAAGGACTACCCATTCCAGTATTCTTGCCTGGAGAATTCTATGGACAGAGGAGCCTGGTGGACTACAATTCATGGGGTCACAAAGAGTTGGACCTGGCTGAGTGACTAACACATACACACACACACACAGGTTTAGCACACATTTATGTCTTTTATTTCTTTTCATCCTTTTTTACATTTCTTAGTTTCCATCTAGAATGATTTTATTTCTACCTGAAGAACTTCCTTTAATGCATGTCTGGTGAAGACACATTCTGTCAGTTTTTGTTTGTCTGAAAACATTTCTCAGTTCAGTTCAGTTCAGTTGCTCAGTAGTGTCAGACTTTTTGCAACCCCATGAATCGCAGCGGAATAGACTTCAATATGTCAGTTATTTTCTTTCAGTAACTAAAAACAATTTCATTGTCCTCTGGAATTCACTGTCCTCTGGATTTTATTGTTTCTGTTAAGAAGTCATTTTTAGGTTTTACATAATTATATATATATATATATATATATATAATATAATTTAATTTTTTTCCTCTGGCTCTCTATAGCCTTACTATGATGTGTCTTGTGATTTTCTTTTGACTTCATTTGCCTAGGGTTTATAGAGCTGCTTGACTTTATGGCTTGATGTTTAATAATAGTTTTGAAAAAAGAATCTGCCATTGTTTCTGTAAAATATTACTTCAACTAAAACATTGTCTTTTTTGTCCTTCTTTCTGAGATTATAATTATAGATACACTATACCTTTTCACTGTTACCATTTGTCTCTTCTGCATTTCCCATATCAGAATTCTGTGCTGCAATTTAGATATAATACTATGTAGTTGATCTATTTTTGAGTTCATTAATCTTTTCTTTTGTTGTATCTAACCTACTATTAAACTCATATCTTGCGCTCTTAATTTCAGATATCTTAGCTTCCAGTTCTAGAACTTTTAATTAATTCTTCATACAAATTTAAATAATCTCTGTACCTACTCATCGTCCATATATCTTTCCCATTATTTTCTCTAATTTTTTGAACCAAATTAATTATAGCTTTTTTCAAGTTCTTGCCTACTAAATCCAATGTGTTGGTTGAATATGAATCAGTTTTACCATCTGTTTTTTCTTTGATGTTCAATCCTATAGTCCTGTGTTTTGGAATATTTATTAATTTTCAACTGAATACAAGTGTACCTCGAGTTACTGGAAATTTTGTTCCAGACCACCACAGTAAATTGAATATTGTAGTAAAGTGAGTTACATGATTTTTTTTTTTACCCCATTGCATGTAAATGTTATGTTTATACTATTCTGTACTATTAAGTCTCATAAGCATTATGTCTAAAACACAATGTACATATTTTAATTAAAAAGATAGCTTATTGTCAAAAAATTCTAACCATCCTTTGAGCCTGAAGGAGTCATAATATTTTTGATGGTGGAGAATCTATCTTGAGTATAGATGAATGATGACTGGCCAGGGTGGTAGTTGCTGAAGGTTGGGGTGGCTGTGGCAACTTTTTTATTTTTAATAAGACAGAAATAACTCACACATTGATTAATTCTTCCTTTCATGAATGGTTTCTCTGTAGCATACAATGCTCTGATAGCATTTTACCCACAGTACAATTCCTTTCAAAACTGGAGTCAAACCTCTCAAACCCAGCTGCTGCTTTATCAAGTAAATTTATGCAATATTCTAAATCCTTTGTTGTCATTTCAAAAATCTTTACAGTATCTTCACTGTGATTTCATCTTAAGAAAACACTTTTTTTCTTCATCTGTAAGAAATAAAGCCTCATTTCTTGAAGTTTTGTCATGAGACAGCAGCAACTCAGTAACATCTTCAGGCTACATGTTTTATTCTGGCTAATTCATACGGCTAATTCCTTTATATCTGCAGGTATTTTCTTCACTGAATTCATGAACTTCACAAAGTCATCCATTAGAGTTGAAATCAACTTCTTCCAAACTTCTTCAAAAGTTCATATTTAACCTCTGTCTATGAATCACAAATATTCTTTATGGCATCTAGAATGGTGAATCATTTATAGAAGGTTTTCAATTGACTTTGCCCAGATTCAGCAGAGGAATTACTATCTGTGCCAGTTTTAGCCCTATGAAATATATGTTTTAAATGACAGGAGTTGAAAGTCAAAATAACTTCTTGGTCGATGGGCTGCAGAATAGATGCTAAGTCAGCAGGCATAAAAACAACAATAATCTCATTGTACATCTCCATCAGATCTCTTGAATGACTTGTCAATAAGCAGCGATATTTTGAAATAAATTTTTTTCTAAGAAGTAGCTTCAACACTGGGTTGAAAACACTCAGTAAGCCATGCTTTAACTGATGTGCTACTGTCCAGGTTTTGTTGTTCCATTTTTAGAGCATAAAAAATGTAGATTTAGCATATTTCCTAAGGATCCTAGGATTTTCAGAATGCTAAGTGAGCACTGGCTTCAAACTAGTCACTAGCTGCGTTAGTCCCTAAGAAGAGAGTTAGCCTGTCTCTTGAAGCTTTGAAATCAGTAGTTGACTTCTTTCTAGTTATGAAAGTCCTAGAAGGCATCATCTTTCAATGTAAGCCTGTTGTATTTACATTAAAAACCTGTTTAGGCTGCCGGTTCAAGGTGGCAAAGTAGAAGTACGTGCACTCATCTCCTACTGTGAGAGCACCAAAATCTCAATTAGCTGCTGAACATTGACAGGAGGATACTGGAACCTACCATAAAAGTATGCCCCATGTCCTAAGACAAAGGAGAAGCCACAGCAAGATGGTAGGAGGGGCACACATCATGATAAAATCAAATCTTGGGTGAGTGACCCACAAACTGGAGAACAATAATGCTGACAAAGTTATCCCACTGTTGTGAAGGTTCTGAACCCCATGTCAGGCTTCCCAGTCTGGGGATCCAACAAAGGGACTAGGAATCCCCAGGGAATTTGACCTTGAATGCCAGTGGGATTTGATTAAAAGACTTCCATAGGACTGGGGGAAACAGAGACCCCAGTCTTGGAGGGCATAAACAAAACCTTGCACGCACAAAAACTCAGAGGAAAGGAGTAGTGACTCCACAGGAAACTCAACCAAAACTGCTAGTGTTGGAGGGTCTTCTGTGGCGGATGGGCCAGCAGCGATTCACCACATGGATGGGGGCACCAGTCTGGGAAGGTCTCCCTTGGCATAAACCCTTTTGGAGTTCACCATTACCTCAACCAGAGAGCCCTAAACCCAAGGGCTGGGTTGCCTTAGGCCAAAAAGCTACCAGGGAGAGTGCAACCCCACCCATCAGCAGATAATCAGATTAAAACTTTACTCAGCAAAGCTCTGGTCAACAGTGCAAGACCCAGTTTTTCACACAAACAGTCTATCCCATCAGGAGGCTTACACAAGACTCAGAGAGAATAAGCAAGAACCATAGTCCCACAGCAACTAAAACAAAAACCACATTACAGAGAGTTCACCTGGGTGAAAAAGCAGAAAGTTATGCCCCAGATGAATAGAGACAGGCAACCTTTCAGAAAAAGGATTTAGAATAACGACCGTGAAGATGACTCAGGATCTTGGAAAAAGAATGTAGACAAAGTTTGAAAAGATGCAAGAAATGTTTACCAAAGACCTAGAAGAACTAAAGAACAAACAAGCAGAGATGAACAATACACTAGAAGGAATCAGCAGAATAACTGAGGCAGAACGGAAAAATGACCTGGTGGATAGAATGGTGGAAGTCGTTGTCACAGAACAGAACACAGAAAAACAAATGAAAATGGAGACAGCCCAAGAGACCTCGGGGACAACATTAAACACACAAACATTCATATTATAAGGGGCCCAAAAGGAGCAGAGAGAGAGAAAAGACCTGAGAAAACATTTGAAGAGATAATAGCTGAAAATTTCCCTAACATGAGAAAGGAAATAGTCAACCAAGTCCAGGAAGCACAGAGAGTCCAAGGCAGGATAAACTAAAGGAGAAATACACTAAGACACATAGTAATCAAACTGACAAAAATTACAGACAGAAGTAAAATATTAAAGGCAACAAGGGAAAAATGACAAATAACAGACAAGGTAACTCCCATCAGGCTACCAACTGATTTCTCAACAGAAGCTTTGCAAGCCACAGGGCGTGATATGATACATTTAAAGTGATGAAAAGGAAGAAAATACAACCAAAAATACTCTACCCAGCAAGACTCTCCTTCAGATTTGATGGAGAAATCAGATTTCCAGACAAGCAAATGTTAAGACAATTCAGCACTACCAAACCAGGTTTACAAAAAATGCTAAATGAACTTTAGGTAAGAAACAAGAGAAGGAAAAGACCTACCTAGAGAAAATAAACCCAGAACAATTAAGAAAATGATAATAGAATTATACATATTCATAATTACTTTAAATGTAAATGGATTAAATGAACATAGACTGGCTGAGCAGATGAAAGCCTGCGCATGTATGCACTTCCACTTATATATCACTCTGCTTGACCCCCAAAGTGAAGTTGCTCAGTCATGTCTGACTCTTTGCGACCTCATGGACTGTAGCCTACCAGGCTCCTCAGTCCATGGGATTTTCCAGGCAAGAATACTGGAAAGTAAAAGTGAAGTCGCTCAGTCGTATCCAACTCTTTGCGACCCTGTGGACTGTAGCCAGCCAGGCTCCTCCGTCCATGGGATTCTCCAGGCAAGAATACTGGAGTGAGTTGCCATTTGCTTCTCCAGAGGATCTTCCCAACCCAGGGATCGAAGCCAGGTCTCCCGCATTTCAGACAGATGCTTTAACCTCTGAGACACCAGGGAAGCCCTCAAAGGGTACGTCCCTGGGTGGGCTCGAACCACCAACCTTTCAGTTAACAGCTGAACGGCGCTAACCGATTGTGCCACAGAAAGAATACTGGAGTGGGTTGCTATTTCCTTCTCCAGGGGATCTTCCCGATCCAGAGACCAAACCCCGGTCTCCTGCATTGTAGGCAGACGCTTTACCATCTGAATTACCATGGAAGCCTCAAAATGTATGCAATTATTTTATAATACTAGTTAATCATGTTCCCATTACGGCTTGCACTTATAATTATTATTTTATTTTTTGTCTGGCTCTTGATTGTGAAAAATGATAAACATCTTTCATTATTGTGATTATGTAACTATTACTTAATACCATTGTATCATGATTGGTCAGCAGAAAATTAATAGAATTCTATCTCATCAAAACTACCATTTAATAGAAAACATTGTAATCGCTTTTAAAAATCAAGATTCATATCAGAATTATCTTGGAATTTTTTGAAAAATACAAATGTCCAGGTACAGCTTTTTATTTGCCAGAGTGCCAGATATGTTTCTAATAAGCAGCCATGTTTGAAAACAACCAGACTATATGAGGATATTTTACTTTTTTCTAGTTTGCTTCACTTTTTCTATTTCATTTTTAGTGCTTTCATTTCATTTAGTTTATGTTTTACAATTTTTCCATCTCTTCTTCTTCTTTTTGTTTAGATAATTCTTTTTTAAGCCTTTATCAAGCATAGTAGAAAAGCTCTCATATGCATATATAAAAATAATATGTATAATATATATATTTTAGAAAAATTTTGAATTTCTGCCTAACAAAAGAATTTCATTCCACTTCTTTGACTTAGTAGAAATAGAATGCTTGATTTCTAATTTTAAAAAGTAGATATGCAACAAGCAACAAAGGTTTACTCTATAGCACATGGAACCATAGTCAATATTTTGTAATAATCTATAATGGAAAACAATTTCAAAAATGATATACATGTATATCACACACACACACACACACACAAAAAAAAAAAACCAATCCTACTTTTTGAACTTTAGCAATGTATACTTTTCTGCCAGTTTTTCTAAATGTCCTATGGACATCTAATAACAATGTATGAGACACAAAACTTTAAATATATTTGTGTAAGACATAAGGTTAATATAAATTACTGTAAATAGAAATCTTTTATATTTAAATAATTACTGACATCATTCAAGATGCTCCTGTTCTTATATTTTCTGCACTTGATGAAATATTCTCAGAGAAATGTTAATATATCAATGATTATACATTTTTTATTTTCCCTTATATTTCTTCTGATTTTTGCTTTATATATCTTTGTTTCTTTGTTGTTAGGTGTCAAATGGTTTATGATGTCTATCTTCTTTGTGAATTGTACCTTTTATTATTAAAAATATTCATCTTTGTTTCACTAAAAATAAATAAACTTAATTAAAAAAAACTCTATTGCTTAGTGTATACACCTTCATTTATTATCTTAGCTAAATATTCTGGATATCATTTTCCAGTTTTATGCCAGCACTTACTGCTTGTTCTTATACTTTACATTATAGGGATGGCTTTTTCCCTTAAACTTTATGGACTAATGTCTGCTAGCTTCAAACTTTTCCCCTGTAGCTTCCTCATCTCTCTCAGGCTTCATAGAATTGAAGAGAGTTAAGAACTTGCTTTGGATTCAGCTTTGTTTACGGGAATATTGTAGCTGATTTGATCTTCTATCCAGATCACTGAGACTTTCTCCAGGTGAGCAACAAGCCTATTTTGCTTATCATTCCTGTGGAGTAGTAACTTTAATTTTCTTCAAAAACATTCTTTTCTTTATTTTTGCATTTACAATATGACTAATTGTGTGATGCAAGAGGCCTAACTTGCAGCCTATCTAGGCTTTCAATATGCCTTCCTCACTAAGCTTGATCGTCTTTAACTTCTGATTTAAAGAAAGAGACATAAAATCCATTGAGCACTTAGAGGCCATTGTAGGGTTATTAATTAGTATAATTTCAATATTTCTCAGGGAATAGCCAAAGAAGGGGAAGAGGGAGAGGAACTTTTGGTCAGTGTAGGCCTTAAAATAGCTGAGGAGAGAAGAGAAGCTAAAGGCAAAGGAGAAACAGAAAGATATTCCCATCTGAATGCAGAGTTCCCAAGAATAGCAAGGAGAGGTAAGAAAGCCTTCCTCAGTGACCAGTGCAAAGAAATAGAGGAAAACAATAGAATGAGAAAGACTAGAGATCACTTCACGAAAATTAGAGATACCAAGGGAACATTTCAAGCAAAGATGGGCACAATAAAGGACAGAAACTGTATGGACCTAACCGAAGAAGAAGAGATTAAGAGGTGGCAAGAAATCACAGAGGAACTATATAAAAAAGATCTTCATGACCCAGATAACCATGATGATGTGATCACTCACCTAGAGCCAGACGTCCTGGAGTGTGAAGTCAAGTGGGTCTTAGGAAGCATCACTACAAACAAAGCTCATGGAGGTCATGGAATTCCAGCTGAACTATTTCAAATCCTAAAAGACAATGCTGTGAAAGTACTGCACTCAGTATGCCAGCAAATTTGGAAAACTCAGCAGTGGCCAGAGGATGGGAAAAGGTCATTTCTCATTTCAATCCCAAAGAAAGGTAATGCCAAAAATTGTTCATATAATACACAATTGCATTCATCTCACATGCTAGCAAAGTAATCCTCAAAATCCTCCAAACAAGGCTTCAACAGTACATGAGCTGAGAACTTCCAGATGTTCAAGCTGCATTAGAAAAGGCAGAGGAACCAGAAATCAAATTGTCAACATCTGTTGGATCATAGAAAAAGCAAGAAAGTTCTACTTCTGCTTTATTGACTATGCCAAAGCCTTTGACTCCGTGGATCACAATAAACTATGTAAAATTCTTCAAGAAATGGGAAGACTAGACCACTTTCCCTGCCTCCTGAGAAATCTGATGTGGGTCAAGAAGAAACAGTTAGAACTGGACATGGAAAAATGGACTGGTTCCAAATAGGGAAAGGAGTATGTCAAGGCTGTATATTGTCACCCTGCTTACCTATATGCAGAGTACATCATGTGAAATGTTGGCCTGGATGAAGCAGCGGCTGGAATCAAGATTGCTGGGAGAAATATAAATAACCTCAAAGTGAAGATGACACAACCCTTAAAGCAGAAAGCGAAGAAGAACTAAAGATCCTCTTGATGAAAGTGAAAGAGGAGAGTGAAAAGTTGGCTTGAAACTCAACATTCAAAAAACCAATATCATGACATCCAGTTCCATCACTTCATGACAAATAGATGGGGAAACAATGGAAACAGTGACAGAGTTTATTTGGGGGGCTCCAAAATCACTGCAGATGGGGACTGCAGCCATGAAATTAAAAGATGCTTGCTCCTTGGAAGAAAAGCTATGACCAACCTAGATAGCATATTAAAAAGCAGAAACATTACTTTGCCAACAAAGTAGTCAAAGCTATGTTTTTTCTAGTAGTCATGTATGGGTGTGAGATTTGGACTATAACAAAAGCTGAGCACTGAAGAATTGGTGCTTTTGAACTGTGGTGTTGGAGAAGACTCCTGAGAGTCCCTTGGACTGCAAGGAGATCTAACCAGTCCATCCTAAAGGAAATCAATCCTGAATATTCACTGGAAGGACAGATGCTGAAGCTGAAACTCCAATACTTAGGCCACCTGATGTGGAGAACTGACTGATTAGAAAAGATCCTGATGCTGGGAAAGATTGAAGACAGGAGGAGAAGGGGATGACAGAGGATGAGATGGTTGGATGGTATCAGCGACTTGATGGGCATGAATCTGAGCAAGCTCTGGGAGTTAGTGATGGACAGGTTAGCCTGGCGTCCTGCAGTCCATGGGGTCACAGAGTCGAACATGACTGAGCAACTGAAGTGAACAGGTCAGTTAAATTTGCTGTCTTATATGGGGATGTTTCCTTGTGTTCCAAAGCAACTACAATAGTGAGGTAAAAGGTAACTGATCACAGATCTCAAAAAAAAAAAAAAAACAGAACTTCCTTTCTGCTTTATATTATAAATATAATAATAATGAAAATTTTGAAATATTATGAAAATAGCCAAAATGTGACACAGATTTGAATTAATCAAATGCTGTTGGGAAAATGGTGACCATAGGCGTGCTTGACATGGGGTTGCCACAGACTATTTTGTTAAAAAAAAAAAATAAAGCACAGAAAAATGAAGCTCAAAAAAAGCAAGATATGCATGTAGATAATTCCTTATTAAAATCAGGTAATATTATGTCCAATAAAGAGGATACAATTTCCTCTGTTAGGCACATTGAGTGGGAAATTGTAACTAAACCAAATTTTACCTGGAATGCAATATTATAAAGCCTTGATCAACCTCTTGTTTATGTCTTCTTCTAAGGTATACTACTACAAATCTTCAGGGGAAATCTTACTTGATCTTTGTTTTCTTAACACCAAGAGGTTTGAGAAAACTCCCCCTCTGTTTTACGCATATTCAGTTTTGAATTTTGACTTCCTACTTTGTGCAGCTTCAAAATTCACTAAATATCTAACAGTGCATACTGGCTGTGTGCTTGAGACCTCTAGTTTTGTTGCATCCATCTCCATGACTCACAAATATGTGTTGGTTCCCCTATGCCTCACAGTAACCTCCTCCCAGGGGCCAACTAAGCCTTGATTCTCAGAGTCTATCTGCCTCCAGAGTCAGCAAGCAGCCCAAGAGAAAAACTCGATGCAGTTGCCAGCTTACTCTCTTCTACTTCTTTAAACCTATCCTGTACTTTTATATTTTTCTTGCTCTATTCACAGAGCTTCTTCTTATGGAGTGACTTTGTCTCCTCAGAATGAAGGCTATTGAAATTTCCACTTTGATTTTCAGAAGTTTTGTCTTAGCTTTTTATCTTCCATCTTGAACGGCTTCAACTCTGACAAAGGTTTTGAAGGGGAAAGCTGCCTTTATGTGGAGACCCATCAAGCCTCTAATTTTATCACTCTGGTACTGTGGGAACACAAAAATTCTACTGGTTTCTTTATTCCACATCTAAAGTACTCTGCATGCATGCTAAGTAACTTTAGTCATGTCCAACTCTTTGTGATCCTATGGACCATAGCCCACCAGTTCCTCTGTCCGCGGGATTCTTCTGGAAAGAATACTAGAGTGGGTTGCCATGCCCTCCTCCAGGGGATCTTCTCAATCCAGGGATCCAGCCAGCATCTGTCACATCTCCTGCATGGGTAGGTGAGTTCTTTACCATTAGTACCACCTGGGAAGTCCCCCAAAGTGCTCTACCATGGTTCAAATTTAATTCTCAGACAACATCTTTGCTCCAGATTGGCATAGGCTTCCTATTTGAATGTTTAGTTTCCTAGTCTTCAAGTCTTCTGTAGCTCTCAAGTAGCTTTAAACACATGTGTTTCACCCAGGCTTTAATTCATCTCTGTTATGAGTGTCTGTTGGCCACAGACTACCTCATATAAGTTAGTGGTAGAATTTTTCTTTATTGGATTTTTATCTCCCTTGAAGCAAAAACAAAAAAACAAATTATCTTTTCCCAAAGTACAATAATGGGACAAGCATAATATAACAGCTAAAGACAGTCATATTTAAAAAAGGAAGAAAATAGAATGAAAAAAAGAGTCATGTTCCTAAGAATTCTCAAAGCCCACCTGGGAAAACTCCATTAGGCCTGGGAATAACCCACTTTTCTAACTGTTCTGTCCATGGCTCTGTCCAATGGCTCTGCAGCTCTACCTTCAGATTATCTTTCTTTTTCAACAAGGGCAATATTTGTTAGCAGTTGAGTAGTTTTATCAGGCTCTTTCCTGCCTGTAGTATTTGGGAGTTTAAAAACCTTCATTATTCTCTTATCAATCCTTTTCAGTCTACTTTGGCACTGTTTCTGCTGACTTATCTTCTTAAGAATCTTGTCTATCTCCCATGTATATTGCAGGACTTTATTTATTAGGCAAAGATCCTCAGATGTTTCCTGAGTAATCTTATCTTTACTCATTGATTCTTCTTAGAAGGTTGAGGGTCCATGGGTCTCATGTCTAATCTTTTCTTGGAGTCTTCTGTAAGAATGTGTATTTTGATCTTTGACCCTTCTGATATCCTGGTAAAAGGTTTCACAGTCTTAGGTTTCTCTTCAGAGTACACTTTCAATAGTGATAAATGTTATAGTTTTAACATGTTTTGCAAGTTAAAATTAGGATAGGCTGGATAGGTCAAAAATTCCACAAATTAGTAAATTCATGTTTCTTTTGGCTTAACAGTATTTTTTTCCCTCAATCTATTTCTTTTCCTCTCACATTGCATTATAAGCATCAAGGAGAAAGTGGGCTTGACCTTCAATACTTTGCCTGTAACTCTTCTCAGCTCAATATATATGTTCATCCTTTATAAGTTTTGCTTTTTTATATAATAGTAGGGCATAATTCAACTGAACTTTCTGCCTCTATGTGAAAAGCATCCCCTTCCATTTAGTTCTAGATAGCATGTTCCTCATTTTCTTCTGATCCTTTACTAGCACACTTTTAAAGTTCATATTTCGAACTACAGACTGTTAATGATTATTTGAAGAATGCTCAAACTACCACACAATTGCACTCATCTCACATGCTAGTAAAGTAATGCTCAAAATTCTCCAAGCCAGGCTTCAGCAATACATGAACCATGTTCAAGCTGGTTTTAGAAAAGGCAAAGGAACCAGAGATCAAATTGCCAACATCTGCTGCATCATGGAAAAAGCAAAAGAGTTCCAGAAACACATCTATTTCTGCTTTCTTGTCTATGCCAAAGCCTTTGACTCTGTGGATCACAATAAACTGTGGAAAATTCTGAGAGAGATGGGAATACCAGACCACCTGACCTGCCACTTGAGAAATCTGTATGCAGGTCAGGAAGCAACAGTTAGAACTGGACATGGAACAACAGGCTGGTTCCAAATAGGAAAAGGAGTATGTCAAGGCTGTATATTGTCACCCTGTTTATTTAACTTCTATGCAGAGTACATCATGAGAAAGGCTGGACTGGAAGAAGCACAAGCTGGAATCAAGATTGCCGGGAGAAATATCAATCACCTCAGATATGCAGATGACACCACCCTTCTGGCAGAAAGTGAAGAGGAACTAAAGAGCCTCTTGATGAAAGTGAAAGAGGAGAGTGAAAAAGTTGGCTTCAAGCTCCAACATTCAGAAAACGAAGATCATGGCATCCGGTCCCATCACTTCATGGGAAATAGATGGGGAAACAGTGGAAACAATGTCAGACTTTATTTTGGGGGCTCCAAAATCACTGCAGATGGTGACTGCAGCCATGAAATTAAAAGACACTTAATCCTTGGAAGAAAAGTTATGACTAACCTAGATAGCATATTCAAAAGCAGAGACATTACTTTGCTGACTAAGGCCCACCTAGTCAAGGCTATGGTTTTTCCAGTGGTCATGTATGGATGTGAGACTGTGAAGAAGGCTGAGCACTAAAGAATTGATGCTTTTGAACTGTGGTGTTGGAGAAGACTCTTGAGAGTCCCTTGGACTGCAGGGAGATCCAGCCAGTCCAATCTGAAGGAGATCAGCCCTGGGATTTCTTTGGAAGGAATGATGCTAAAGCTGAAACTCCAATACTTTGGCCACCTCATGCGAAGAGTTGACTCATTGGAAAAACTTTGATGCTGGGAGGGATTGGGGACAGGAGGAGAAGGGGACAACCGAGGATGAGATGGCTGGATGGCATCACTGACTCGGTGGACGTGAGTCTGAGTGAACTCTGGGAGCTGGTGATGGACAGGGAGGCCTGGTGTGTTGCGATTCATGGGGTCTCAAAGAGTCGGACACGACTGAGCAACTGAACTTAACTGAACTGAATATTCACTAAGATGATACAGAATTTCTCTTCACATTCCTTACTTCATTTTGAGCCCTCACCAGCCTTTAACCATGTTTTTATCAACAGTGTATTCAATACAGTCTATAGAGTTTTTCTATCATGTTCTTCAAAATTCTCCAGGCTTCTATGCAAAATCCAATTTCAAAGTGGCTTCTATATATTTAAGTGCTTGCAACAGCAGTACCCCACTCTCAATACCAAAATCTGTATTAGTTATTCCCCTTGTAACAAATTGGCTTCAGTTCAGTTCAGTTCAGTCTCAGTCGTGTCCGACTCTTTGCGACCCCATGAATTATAGCACGCCAGGCCTCCCTATCCATCACCAACTCCCGAGTACACCCAAACTCAGGTCCATCGAGTCAGTGATGCCATCCAGCCATCTCATCCTCTGTCGTCCCCTTCTCCTTCTGCCCCCAATCCCTGCCAGCATCAGAGTCTTTTCCATTGAGTCAACTCTTCGCATGTGGTGGCCAAAGTACTGGAGTTTCAGCTTCAGCATCAGTCTTAAAACAACACAATTATCTGAAAGTCAGAAATCCAAAACAGATTGGCAGGGCCACAGTCCTTTTGTAGTGCCATTCTCCACCTTGAAAGCCAAAAACATACTATTTTTCTAGCTTTAATGCTCTGTTCCATCGTAACACGTTTTCTGACTAATTCTCCTGTGCATTTTTACTCAGTCACTCAATCATGTCCTACTCTTTGAGACCCTATGGACTGTATCCCACCAGGCTCCTCTGTCCATGGGATTTCCCAGGCAAGAATACTGGGGTGGTTGCCATTTCCTTCTCCACGGGATCTTCCCAACACAGGGATCAAACCCACGTCTCCTGGGTTTCCCGCATTGGCAGGCAGATTCTTTACCACTGAGCCACCTCAGAAGCCCCATTACTTCCTCTTAATCACATTGTGCCCATCAGGATGATACAGGATAACTTCCTTTTCCAAGGTCCTTAGCTGAGTCATATTTGCCTTTTGACATGTGAAGTAATGTATTCAATTTCTCAAGACTAGAGGGTGGATGTCTTTAATTTGGAGGCATAAATTTCAAGCCCTGAATTCTACAGGATTTTGATTTTTTAAATTTGAAACCTTCCCCCTACTTAAGCTATTGGTTATTTCTGAAATGGTAAATCCTTGCTTGTTTTTCTTATTATTTCTGCTGTAACTGAAAAGTTGTTGTTTAATCACGACGCCAGGATTCTTGGCCCTCGGAGGAGAAGAATTCAATCCAGGACCAGAGACGAGGCTTGATGGCTCAGAACTTTTGTGTAATAAAGTTTTATTAAAGTATAAAGGAGATAGAGAAAGCTTCTGACGTAGGCATCAGAAGGGGGCAGAAAGAGAGCCCCCCTGCTAGTCTTCAGCTGGATGTTATATAGTCACTAGCAGTCTGTTAATGAAAGATAGGAATGTCTCAAAACTCAGAATGGCACTAGGCCCCTCACCCATAAAATGTATTTTGGGATAATCTTGGCACCAAATGGTTTATCTTGGGCCATAAAATGATTAACTTGAATCTTGAAGAAGGCCAGATGACCATACAATTATTTTCATTTACATAGATTAGAGGAACAATATCTGAGTATAACATACTGGTTTATCAAGTAGGTTCTGAGCCAAAAGGTGGAACCGACTTGAAGACAGAGTTTGGGGTAAATGCATAGTACATTAGCATAGCTTAAGCTAAACATTTCCATAAGAAAAAGGCATTGTTTATCTCTAGGTTTGAAAATAGTTAACTTCAGGTGAAACCAGGTGTCATAGCAACACAGAATTTTAAGAGGAACCTCCTTTTAAATTTGTATAGAGAAGGAAAAAACATTGCTAGTTTGTTTCCTCCTGCCTCTTTAGAGAGATAAAAATGTCTGACACTTGCAAGCTATTTCTTCCGTTTGGAGACCCCTGGCCTTCCTGCCTGTTACCCTCTCATAACCTTCCTTCCTTTAGGAAGAAAAGGCAGAATGCCCTAGATTAGAAGAGCCATGGAGTACCATGGGCATGGGAATTGAACACATTTCTTGATACCTCCACTGTAATGACATTT
This sequence comes from Oryx dammah, assembly GCF_014754425.2. Taxonomy (NCBI): domain Eukaryota; kingdom Metazoa; phylum Chordata; class Mammalia; order Artiodactyla; family Bovidae; genus Oryx; species Oryx dammah. Next base: position 1,042,912 of record NW_024080466.1, read on the forward strand.
TTTTTCCTTCTTTTAATCTCCTAATCTCTAAATGCCTGTTCTTTACTCATATAAGATAATTTGGAGTATTTCTTCAGCAAAGTGTTAATTAAACTAACAGAGTCATGGAGTGGAAGGCTTCTATTATATTTTAAACAAAATGAAAAGAAATAATGCATACATAAAAAGATGACATCTGAGTACAGTATCTGAGAAGAATAAACCTGAAGGGCAACAACACCTCATTATCTAGCTTTTTCTAATAATATACTTAAACAACTTTATGTTTGAAAAATAACTTTGATGTTTCCACTGATTTGTTTCTACTGGTTAACTGACCCATACTTTTGCTTATGCTTTAATGTACACAGTTGATTAATATGCAATGAGGTTCTTATGATTAATCTAACAATTATATCTGGAATCCTCTTTTTCAGTGTAAAAGTCACTCTGGAAGAATTCTTTTTTTTTTTTTTTTTAGTAAAACAAGCTATTTTGTAAAGTGAAAATAAAATTTTGACACCTTTGCAAAATCAAATGACCTAAAAAGATGGCTTTAGAGTGCCTTTGGGGAAATCAATTGTATAAGACTGTATAGAAAAGTCATATTTTAAGCCTGCTAGAGATAGTAGAATTTGGCACAAAGAAAGAAAGAGAAATGTAAAGTCAGTGGTTTTTTACCCTGTAATCCGTGGAGCTCTGAAGATATCAAGGAGGGGCCTTGGAGACTGCTGCAAAGTATAAAGGGGCCAAATAGGCGAGTCTTCAACCAGAGTGCTCTGTTTTATCTGATTTATGTGTTGGTTCTGGATACCCTTTGTTTGAACGAAGGCTTTTATTTGGCTAAAACAATTGGATAGAAATTGAATCAAATAACTTGACCTAAATCCTACTCAGTGGGAAGCAGAGCCAGGACTAAATCTTAGTCATTTCATTCTTTCACCTAAATCCTTTCAGTGGCTCTCTGTCAACTTCAAGATAAAATATATTCTCCTTTGCCACGGTATTCACGTTCTTACTGATCTGACTCTTGTCTATTTCTTTAGCTTATTTCTTGCTCTGCAGTCTTCTTAATGCCTTAAAGACTCTCCACAGGCATTGTTTCATATCTAGAGTGTCCTAACAACCTGGAAATCTTCATAATCTTTGAGATTCTTTACTTCCTACTTCCTTGATCACCACAGTGACGATTAGAGCCCTTTTCTATATTCCCATTGAACCCTTTGCATACTTTATTATAGAACTTTGAATAACCCAATTAAACTGTTCATAATATGCTTTCTAATGGTGTCATCTCTGAATACCCAGTGCCTAGCATAGGTATTAGGTCAGTTTGATGATTAAATGGTGGTGGTGGTTTAGTTGCTAAGTCGTGTCCAATTCTTGTGATCCCATGGACTGTAGCCTGCCAGGCTCCTCTACCCATTATCTCCAGGCAAGAATACTGGAGTGGGTTGCCATTTCCTTCTCCAGGAGATCTTCCCAGGAATCAAACCCGGGTCTCCTACATTGCATGCAGATATTTACCAACTGAGCTATGATGATTAAATAGGCAAATCACAATACATTTCTTCCGCCTCTATACCATGCTGCGTGTGCGCTGAGTCCCTTCAGTCGTGTCTGACTCTGCAACCCTATGGACTGTAGCCCACCAGGCTCCTCTGGTCATGGGATGCTCCAGGCAAGAATACTGGAAAATATTTAAGTGGGTTGGCAGGCTCAGGGATTGCATCTTCATCCCTTATGTTTCCTGCATCAGCAGGTGAGTTCTTAACCACTAGCACTGCCTAGGAAGCCCCATTACCATGCTATGCAGAAATATTTCTGGGGCATGTGGAATTAGGGTGGTTACCTGAGCCAGCATTCAGAGATATTCCACAGTACCAGCAGCTGGATTAAGGAGGCAACACTAGGGAGGAAAAAAATGATTCCAGCTGGCATTAAATAGACTCTATAAAGACATTTATTTAATTATTTAAATAAGCTCCTATCTGTTAAGTATCTTCTGTTTAGTTCCTGGTACTGTTTTAAGTACTGTGGCTATAGCAGTGAAACGTAGAAATGAAATATTTACCTTGAAGCATCCATTCCAATGAGGGTGAGATAGTTAACCAGCAATTACATAAAATTCCAGGCAGTAATAAAACTCCTGAAGGAAATTCAAGCAGGGCAGGGAAAATAGAAAGTAAATAAGAAAGGAAATCTCTCTTTTAGAGAAACATTTAGGAATAAAAAAGAAAAACTTCCCCCCAAAAGGTGATGGGTGAAAACTGAATAAAGTCAAGAGAAAATGAAATTGAGCCATGAGGGTATGTGTGGGAAGACTGCTCCAGGTAGAAGAAGATTCAGGTTCAAAGACCCTGAGGCAGAAGTATTCTTCTTGTGCTTGAAGAAGAGGAGGGAAACAGTGTCAACAAAAGAGAATGAAGCAGGGAGGGGATGAGGTCAGACAGGATGCAGAACTGGATCTGATAAGTCAAGGTGAGAATTTTGGTTTCCATTCTGGGTGTGATGGAAAAATCATTATACCACTTTGTCTCAGGTTTATATCTGATCTGATTTGAGTGTTTAGGGGATCTCATAGCTGTCTATGAGAGTAGAATATAGGGGAGCAGCTATTGAAATAATACAGTTAATATATGTTGGTGATTTAAACCAAAGTGAGAGTCGGAAAGGCTCTGAATGCGTTTAGAAGGTATGGCTGACTTGAAGTTGGATAGGATGTAGAATTTGAGAGAAGGAAAGAGTCAAGTATGATCCTTGGCCAGGGGGAAGAATTGGTCGTAATTTCCAATACTAAAGTGAAAGTGTTAATTGCTATATCATATCTGACTTTTTGTGACTCCATAGACTATAGTGCATCAGGCTCCTCTGTCCATAGACTTCTCCAGGCAAGAATACTGGAGCGGGTTGCCATTCCCTTCTCAGTGGATCTTCCAAATCCAGGGATGATACCCAGGTCTCCTTCAATACTGGAGGATTATTTAGTGCATTGCAGGCACGTTTTTTACCATCTGAGGCACCAGGGAGGCCCAATAATAAACCTGGGGGAGACTTTCAGAGGAGCAGATTTGGGGAGGAAATCAGGATATTCTAAATATATTGTCAGATGAGTATTTGAAATCCCAGTAGAGATGCAAAAAATGTGGTTGAATATTTAACACTTGGATTTAGAGGCACATTCAGGCAGGAATGATAAAGTTGGAAGCCACCAGGATATAGAGAGCATTTACTGCCACGACTGGATGAGATCACTCTGGGTGTAAGTGTCAAAAGAAGTTCCAAGGCCTGAGCCCTGGAGACACTTTATTGTTTAAGAGTCAGGAAGATGAAGAGAAATCAGCAAAAGTAGCCAGTGGGAAAAACTAGAAACAGTAATGTCCCAGATGGAAAATGAAATACATTTTCAGGAAGGAGGAAGTTGATCGACCATGTTAAAAGTTGTTACATCATGTAAAATGAGAACTAAGAATTATAAACTGGGTTTGGCAACTTGAGGTTAATTGGTGAAATAGTAGGGACAACAGCTTTATTGAAGTGGATTCAAGAGAGAATTGAAAAGAAATTAGATCCTGAGAAGTTTTTCTATAAAATGTGGTGACTTGAGGGAAACACGGGGTAAAGGGATTTTGTTTTTGTAATTTAACTCAAGAGATATTGTAGCAGATATTTAACTCAGTCCACAGATCCTAATAGGCTGCTGACTGAAGTCTTTGGAATTGATAACTGGACCTTTGAGGACATAAGATACTGAATAGCTTTCTAAAGATGCCTAGCACTGGCATATGTAAACAACGTGCCAAGTTGTACTAGCAGCAGTTTAGGTGTTATTGACATAGTCCTTCATAGCTGCCACTTGTTAAGAACACCATCAAGCAGGTTGTCAATCTCAGTCAGTGTTAACAAACACTGGACTCATAAATTAAATCCTACAGACCTTAAATACAACCCAAAATTAGTCTTTATAGGATTACCTGGTATTTGGGGATTTCTGTTTTTAATAGAAGATTTAAAAGACTATAGTTTGCTTTATAAAATTAAACTTACTGTCTGAAAACCTTTTTTTAGAAGAAAAATGCCTTCAACCCTTCCTTTTGGTGAGTTCAAGGCTCCACCCAAGGATATCCTCATTTTAAAGGTAGAAAATGGTCAATTCCTGATGTGTTCCTTCAGGTAAATTTTAATTGTAGTCTCAGAGATTTTTTTCATATTTTATTGAGGTAATATTGGTTTATAACATAGTATACGTTTCATGAGTACAACATTATATTGCTCTAAATACTTCTGTATCCACCACAATGTGCTCACCACCTAGAATTCATCACCCACCTCCTGTCTTCTAAATCACTGAGGACAGTGATTGGAGCCATGAAATTAAAAAATGCTTGCTTATTGAAAGGAGAGCTATAACAAATCTAGACAGCATATTAAAAAGCAAAGACATCACTTTGCCAACAAAGGTCCCTATAGTCAAAGCTATGGTTTTCTCAGTTACCATGTATGGATCTGAGAGCTTGACCATAAAGAAGACTGTGCACCAAAGAATTGATTCTTTCAAATTGCAGTGCCAGAGAAGACTCTTTAGAGTCCCTTGGACAGCAAGGAGATCAAACCAGTCAATGTTAAAGGAAACTAACAGTGAATATTCACTGGAGAGAGTGATGCTGAAGCTGAAGCTCCAATACTTTGGCCAACTTATGCCAGGAAAGATTGAGGTCAAGAGGAGAAGGGGCTGGCAGAGGATGAGACGGGTCGATAGCATCACCGACCTAATGGATATGAGTTTGAGCACAGTCTGGGAGATAGTGAAGGACAGGGAAGCTAGGTGTGCTGCAGCTCATGGGTTTGCAGAGTTGGACACGACTTAGCCGCTGAACAACAACATCACGCATCACCATAGAGTTGATCCTTTTACACATTTGCCTTCCTCCTCCCTTTTCTCTTCTGGTAATCACTACTCTGTTCTCTATGGGTTTATTTTTGTCTGTTCTTTTGTTTGTTTTATTCTACATATGAGTTAAATCATAAGGTCTTCTTCCACCTGACTTATCTCACTTAGTATAATATCCTCCAGGTCCATCCATGCTGTCAAAAAGGGCAAGATTTCTTTCTTTTTTTCTTTTTTCTTTTTTTTTTTTTTAAATGTCTGGTTAGTATTTCAATGTGGGTGTGTATGTGTGTGTGTGTGTGCACCACATTTTTTTTCTTCATTTATCTGTTAATGGTTATTTAGGTGGTTTTTATATCTTGGCTACTCTAAACAATGCAGTGATAAACATAGGAGATCATGTATATTTTTTAAATTAGTGTTTTGATATTTTTAGGAAAAATACCCAGGAAAGGAATAGGTAACTTCTATGGTAGGTCTTTTCTTATTTTTTGAGGAATCTCCATTCTATTTTCCATTGTCACTGCACCTATTGACAAGACCAACAACAGTCAATGAGGGTTCCCTTTTCTCCACATCCTCACTAATGATTATTATTCTTTGCCTTTTTGATAATAGCCATTCTAATATGTGTACAATAATATATCATTGTGGTTTGACTTGCGTTTCTCTAATAATTAGTGATTTTGAGCCTGTTGGCTATCTGCATATTTTATTTGGAAAAATGTTTGTTTAGATTCTCAGTCCATTTTTTAATTGGGTTATTTGTTTTTTATCATTGAGTTGTATCCGTTCCTTATATACTTGGGATATTAAACATATTTGGATATATCATTTGCAAATATCTTCTCCCATTTAGTAGGTTATCTTTTCATTTTTTGACGGTTTCTTTTGCTGTGCAGAAGCTTTTAGTTTGATATGGTCCCATTTATTTTTTTAATTTTTTAAATTTTTTCTCCTTGTCTGAAGAGACAGATGTGAAAGATATTGTGAAGATCAATGTCAAAGAGCATATGCTTTCTCCTAGGAATTTGATGGTTTCAGGTCTTACATTTGTCTTTAAAACATTTTAAGTTGATTATTGTGTATGGTGTGAAATAGTGGCTGTTTTTTTTTTTTTTTTCTTTTACAAGTGGCAATGCCGTTTTCCCAGTATTATTTATTGAAGAGATTATTCTTTCTTCATTATATGTTATTTACTCCTTTGACATACATTATTTGTTCATGTATGTGTGAGTTATTTTTGGGCTCTCTATTCTGTCAGACTTTATTTTTTGGGGCTCCAAAATCACTGCAGATGGTGACTGCAGCCATGAAATTAAAAGATGCTTACTCCTTGGAAGGAAAGTTATGACCAACCTAGATAGCATATTCAAAAGCAGAGACATTACTTTGCCGACTAAGGTCCGTCTAGTCAAGGCTATGGTTTTTCCTGTGGTCATGTATGGATGTGAGAGTTGGACTGTGAAGAAGGCTGAGCACCAAAGAATTGATGCTTTTGAACTGTGGTGTTGGAGAAGACTCTTGAGAGTCCCTTGGACTGCAAGGAGATCCAACCAATCCATTCTGAAGGAGATCAACCCTGGGATTTCTTTGGAAGGAATGATGCTAAAGCTGAAACTCCAGTACTTTGGCCACCTCATGCGACGAATTGACTCATTGGAAAAGACTCTGATGCTGGGAGGGATTGGGGGCAGGAGGAGAAAGGGACGACCGAAGATGAGATGGCTGGATGTCATCATGGACTCAATGGACATGAGTCTGAGTGAACTCCGGGAGATGGTGATGAACAGGGAGGCCTGGCGTGCTGTGATTCATGGGGTCACAAAGAGTCGGACACGACTGAGAGACTGAACTGAACTGAAATGATTCTGTTCCATTGATCTATGTATCTGTTTTTCTGCCAATACCATGCTATTTTGATTACTATGACTTTGTCATATAGTTTGAAATCAAACAATGTGATACTTCCAGCTTTGTCCTTTTTTTCTTGGGGTCTTATTTTTATTTGGGGATTTTCTTTCTGTGGTTTTATATATATTTTAGAAATTTGTGTTCTACTCTGTGAAAAATGTCCTTAGGCTTTTGAGAGGAATTTCATTGAATATGTAGGTTGCTTTAGGTAACATAAATATTTTAACAAGGTTAATTCTCCCAATTCATGAGCATAGATTTTCTTTCTATTTGTATCTTCTTCATTTTCTGTTAACAATTTCATATAGTTTTCAGTATCCATGTCTTTCACCTTTTTGGTTAAATTTATTCCTAGATATTTTATTCTTCTCTTTTTATTGTGATTTTAAATGGAATTGCTTTCTAAATTTCTCTTTCATCTAGTTCATTGTTAGGGCATAGAAATGCAACATATCTTTGTATGTTGATTTTGCACTCCACAACTTCTCTAGATTCATTTATTATTTCTAATAGATACTGGTAGAAGCTTTAGAAATAAAAAACCTATATGTATGAATCTATACATATACGTATCTATATGTAAAACCATGTTATGTGCAAACGGTGACAATTTTACTTCTTCCCTTCTAATTTAGATGCCTTTCATTTCTTCTTCTTATCTGATGGCTGTGGCTAGAATTTCCAAAACTATATTCAATACAAGTGGGGAGAGTGGGCATAGTAGTCTTGTTATGATTTTAAACGGATCAGTTCAGTTCAGTTCAGTCACTCAGTCGTGTCCGACTCTTTGTGACTGCATGAATCACAGCACGCCACGCCTCCCTGTCCATCACCAACTCTTAGAGTTCACTCAAACTCATGTCCATCCAGCCGGTGATGCCATCCAGCCATCTCATCCTCTGTTGTCCCTTTCTCCTCCTGCCCCCAATCCCTCCCAGCATCAGAGGCTTTTCCAGTGAGTCAACTCGTTGCATGAGGTGGCCAAAGTACTGGAGTTTCAGCTTCAGCATCATTCCTTCCAAAGAACACTCAGGGCTGATGTCCTTTAGAGTGGACTGGTTGGATCTCCTTGCAGTCCAAGGGACTCTCAAGAGTCTTCTCCAACACCACAGTTCAAAAGCATCAATTCGGTGCTCAGCTTTCTTCACAGTCCAACTCTCACATCCATACATGACTACTGGAAAAACCATAGCCTTGACTAGATGGATCTTTGTTGGCAAAGTAATGTCTCTGCTTTTGAATATGCTGTCTAGGTTGGTCATAACTTTCCTTCCAAGGAGTAAACATCTTTAAACCTATAGCTTTTAGGTATTTACCATTGCTTATTATGTTTTCTGTGGGTTTGCAGCTACATATATAGCCTTTATTACATTGAGGTATGTTCCTTCTATACCCACTGTATTGGGTGCTGAATCTTGTCAAATGGTTTTTCTTATCTAAGATGGTCAATGGTTTCAATCCTTTTTTTTGTTGTTGTTGTTAATATGTGTCACATTGATTGATTTGTGGATATTGAAGTGAAGTGAAGTGAAGTCACTCAGTCATGTCCAACTCTTTGCGACCCCACGGACTGTAGCCTACCAGGCTTCTCAGTCCATGGGATTTTCCAGGCAAGATTACTGGAGTGGGTTGCCATTTCTTTCTCCGGGGGATCTCTCCAACCCAGGGATCAAACCCAGGTCTCCCGCATTGGAGGCAGATGCTTTACCCACTGAGCCACGAATAAATCTCATTTGGTTATTTTTAGATGATCTTTTTAATGCATTGTTTTACTAGTTTGCTAATATTTTGTTGAGGATTTTTGTGTCTAAGTTCATTAGTGATACTGGCTTGTAATTTTCTTTTTTGTTGTGCTATTCTTGTTTGATTTTGGAATCAGGGTCATGTTGGCCTTGTAAAATGAGTTAGGAAGCATTCCTTCTTTTTCAAATTTTTTAAGAGTTTGAGAAAATAGATATTAAATTTTATTTGAATGTTTGGTAGAATTCACCTGTGAAGCCATCTTGTTCTGGATATTTTGGGAGTAGGGGAGGTTTTTGGTTACCATTTCAACCTCTACCAGTGGTTGGCTTATTCATATTTTTTATTTATTTGTGATTCAGTCTTGGAATGTTTCATGATTCTAAGAATTTGTCAGTTTCTTCAAGGTTATTCAATTTTTTTCCATATAACTAACTGTTCATAATATTCTTTACTCATATGTATTTCTGTGTTACCCATTGTTATTTCTCTTTTTTGTTTCTGATTTTATTTATCAGACATCTTTCTTTTTTCTTTGTGAGCCTAGCTAAAAGTTTATCAATTTTTGTTTTTTTCAAAGAACCAGCTCTTAGTTTTATTGATCTTTTCTATATATCTACTCTGATCTTTATTATTTCCCTCTTTCTACTAACTGTAGGCTTCATTTGTTCTTTTTCTCATTCTGTTAGAAGAAAGTTTAGATTGTTTATTTGAATGTTGTTTTTCTTGATTTGGGCTATATAGCTATAATCTTTCTTTTTAGTAACTCTTTTGCTGAATCCCACAGATTTTAGTATGTCTTATTTTCATTTGTCTTCAGGTAAGTTTTGATTACTTTTTTGATTTCTTCACTTTACTAATAGTTGTTCATTAGCATATTGTTCATCCTCTATGAATTTGTGATTAAGCAGCTTTCTTCAGGTAGCTTTATTTCTAGTTTCACACCATTGTGACAAGAAAAAATGCTTGATATGATTTCAATCTTCTAAAATTTATTGGGACTTTCTTTTTCCCCTCCAAGCAGATGAGATGGTCTATCTTTAAGAAAGTTCCATGTGCATTTGAGAAGAATTAGTATTCTGTTGCATTTGAATGGAATATTCTGTACAAATCTATCAAATTGTCCTGTTAAAATATTTTATTTAAGGCTACTGTTTCCTTGTTGACTTTCCATCTGAATGATCTCTCTGTAAATGAGGTATTAAATGCCTCTACTATTATGTTGTTTCAAATTTCTCCTATTGGGCCGGCCAATAATTTTTTACATATTTTGGTTTTCCAATATTCATTTCAGTCGTGTCCGACTCTTTGCGACCCCATGGACTGCAGCATGCCAGGCTTCCCTGTCCATCACCAGCTCCTGGAGCCTCTCTTTTTTGCCTTTTCTTATTGTTCCTGGGGTTCTCAAGGCAAGAATAGTAAAGTGGTTTGCCATTCCCTTCTCCTGTGAACCTCATTTTGTCAGAACTCTCCACCATGACCCGCCTGTCTTGGGTGGCCCTACAGGGCATGGCTCATAGTTGCACTGAGTTGGACAAGGCTGTGATTCATGTGATCAGTTTGGTTAGTTTTCTGTGATTGTGGTTTTCATTCTATCTGCCCTCTGATGGAGAAGGATAAGAGGCTTGTGGAAGCTGCCTGATGGGAGAGACTGACTGGGAGAATCTGGATCTTGTTCTGATGTATATTAATAAGAACTGCTTTGAAGAGATTTCCTCTTTATCATTATATACTGTCTATCTTTGTCTCTTATTACCTTTTTGGCTTGAAGCCTATTTTGTCTGACACAAGTATATGTTTGTTGTTGTTGGTTATTCGCTAAGTTTTTCTCCGACTCTTCCGTGACCCCATGGACTATAGCCCACCAGTCTCCTCTGCCCATGGCACTTTCCAGGTAAGAACACTGGCGTGCCATTTCCTTCTAAAGGGGATCTTCCCAACCCAGGTTTGAACCCAAATCTCCTGCATTGCCTACACACTTTATTTTAGCTGCCATCTGCTTGGAGTATCATCTTCCATCCCTTCACTTTGACCCTGTTTGTCTTTAGAGCTGAGGTGAGTGTCCTGTAGCCAGCATATAGTCAGGTCTTGATTTTTAAACCATACAGACACTTTGTGTCTTTTGATTAGTGAATCAAATTTATTTAAATTTAGGGTGATTATTGATAAATGAAGATTAGTATGGCTAGTTCTGAGCTTCCCTGGTGGCTCAGATGGTTAAGCATCTGCCTGCAATATGGGAGACCTAGGTTCGATCCCTGGATTGGGAAGATCTCCTGGAGAAGGAAATGGCAATGCACTCCAGTATTGCTGCCCGGAGAATCCCAGGGACGGAGGAGCCTGGTAGACTACAGTCCATGGGGTCGCAAAGAGTCGGACACGACTGAGCGACTTCACTTCACTTCACTTCATCGCTATTTTATCTTTTGTTTTCTGGTTGCTCTATATCTCCATTGCGTTTTTTCCCTGTGTTTCTGTCTACCATTTGTCTTGGAGGGTTTCTATGATGTTTTTCCCAGTTTCCTCTTTTTCTGTTTCATGTCTCTGCTCTAGATTTACATTTTGTGATTACTATGAGGTTTAAAAAAAAATTCTCATAGATAACAGCATCCTTTTTCTGCTGATTGTTCCTTACCTTTGTTGACTTATATGGATTCTGTCCTTTTCCACTTTCTTTTTGTGTTTCTATTGTCTCAATTGATTCATTTTTTAATGTTTGAGGTCATTGCCAATTTAACTACCTTTTTCTGTTTTTTTTCTTTAACCTTTATTTTATAATAGAATGTTTTAAAACCTATTCTAATATGGAGTTGCAGTTTTCTTATTCTATTTATTATCATGAAGTTTTGTGTACTTCTGCCTTTTTGTGTTTGGTAGAAGAGCAACTTTCAGCATTTTTTGTAAAGCAAGTCTAGTGGTAATGAATTCTCTCATGCTTTGATGGTTTGGGAAAGTCTTTATGTCTCTTTCATATCTGAATGACCTTATAACTTTGTTGGATAGAGTGTTCTTGGGTGATAGCTTTTCTCTCAGCATTTTGAGAATATCTTCCCACTCTCTCTTGGCCTATAGAAATTTCACCTGAAAAATCTGCTGATAGCTTAATGGGAGTGCTTTTGTAGGTTATCATCCTTTTTCTCTCTGGCTGCCTCTAAAATTCTTTGTCATTGACTTTAAAAAAATTTATTTGTTCTTTATTTGAAGGATAATTGACTTTTTAAAATAAATGTCATTGACTTTTTAAAGAGATTTTTTCTTCTTTTCAATAAGTGTTTTACAATATTACTTCTTTTATATGTTTTGGGGTTTTTTGGCCATGGTGTATGTGAGATCTTAGCGCTCAACCAGGAGTTGAACCTAAAGCCCCTGCATTAAGGCAAAGTCTTAACCACTGGACTGCCAGGAAAGTCCTTGTCATTGACTTTTATCAACTTTAATATAATCTGTCTTATACAAAGAAGGCCTTTTGACATTGAGGTAATTAGGTCTGTCAGTTTCATGAGCTTGTATATCCAGTTCCTTCTTAAAGTATGAGAAACTCTCAGCTATTATTAATTTAAATAAACTCTTTTATCTCTTCTCCTTCTCATTTCCTCTGGGATACCCATTTCTCAAATGTTGCCCTTCCTAAAAGAGTTAAATAGCTCTTATAAAATTTCCTCACTTTTTAATGTCTTAGTTCTCGTTCTTCTTATTATTGTATTGTTACTATTGTTGTGTATTGATCTTGCTAATTTTCTCTTCTATGAGTTCTACTCTCTTTCCAACACTTTTTAATGCTTTATTTATCTAGTTTATTGAGTTCTTTGATGGCAAAGTTCCTGCTTATTGTTTTTTAGAGTTTCATACTCTTTGGTAAAGTATTCCTTCTGTGTCCTAATTTTAGTCATGAACTCATTGAACTACCTTTCTGACATTTCTCGTAGCTCATTGAGTTTCATTATGACAAATAGTTTGAATTCTCAGTCAGTTAGATTTCAATATTCTGTGACTTTACATTTGGTTTCTAGAGACATTTTCTTTTCACGATACGATGTTATAAGCTTCTTTTTAGTGCTTGACAAGCTATTTCACTGCGGGCACATTTACTGCAGTAGACACCTTTCTACTTGACTTTAAAGACTTAATGGATTTAAATTAGAGATTTTGCCTTCATTTTCCCCTCAGTTCAGTTCATTCAGTCGTGTCCAACTCTTTGCAACCCCATGAATCGCAGCACGCCAGGCCTCCCAGTCCATCACCATCTCCCAGAGTTTACTCAAACTCATGTCTATCGCGTCAGTGATGCCATCCAGCCATTTCATCCTCTGATGTCCCCTTCTCCTCCTGCCCCCAATCCCTCCCAGCATTGGTCTTTTCCAATGAGTCAACTCTTTGGTGAGGTAGCCAAAGTATTGGAGTTTCAGCTTCAGCATCAGTCCTTCCAATGAACACCCAGGACTGATCTCCTTTAGAATGGACTGGTTGGATCTCCTTGCAGTCCAAGGGACCCTCAAGAGTCTTCTCCAACACCACAGTTTAAAAGCATCAATTCTTCAGTGCTCAGCCTTCTTCACAGTCCAACTCTCACATCCACACATGACCACTGGAAAAGTAAGCACCTTTTAATTTCATGGTTGCAATCACCATCTGAAGTGATTTTAGAGCCCCCCAAAATAAAATCTGACACTGTTTCCACCGTTTCCCCATCTATTTGCCATGAAGTGATGGGACCAGATGCCATGATCTTCGTTTTCTGAATGTTGAGCTTTAAGCCAACTTTTTCACTCTCCTCTTTCACTTCCATCAAGAGGCTTTTTAGTTCCTCTTCACTTTCTGCCGTAAGGGTGGTGTCATCTGCATATCTGAGGTTATTGATATTTCTCCTGGCAATGTTTATTCCAGCTTGTGCTTCTATACAGCCTTGACGAACTCCTTTTCCTAATTGGAACCAGTCTGTTGTTCCATGTCCAGTTCTAACTGTTGCTCCCTGACCTGCATACAAGTTTCTCAAGAGGCAAGTCAGGTGGTCTGGTATTCCCATCTCTTTCAGAATTTTCCACAGTTTATTGTGATCCACATAGTCAAAGGCTTTGGCATAGTCAATAAAGCAGAAAGAGATGTTTTTCTGGAACTCTCTTGCTTTTTTGATGATCCAGCAGATGTTGGCAAGTTGACCTCTGGTTCCTCTGCCTTTTCTAAAACCAAGCATTGAACATCAGGAAGTTCACAGTTCATGTATTGCTGAAGCCTGGCTTGGAGAATTTTGAACATTACTTTACTAGCGTGTGAGATGAGTGCAATTATGTGGTAGTTTGAGAATTCTTTGGCAATGTCTTTCTTTGGGATTGGAATGAAAACTGACCTTTTCCAGTCCTGTGGCCACTGCTGAGTTTTCCAAATTTGCTGGCGTATTGAGTGCAGCACTTTCACAGCATCATCTTTCAGGATTTGAAATAGCTCAACTGGAATTCCATCACCTCCTCTAGCTTTGTTTGTAAGGATGCTTTCTAAAGCCCACTTGACTTCACATTCCAGGATGTCTGGCTCTAGGTGAGTGATCACACCATCGTGATTATCTGGGTCATGAAGATCTTTTTTATATAGTTCTTTTGTGTATTCTTGCCACCTCTTCTTAACATCTTTTGCTTCTGTTAGGTCCATACAATTTCTGTCCTTTATCGAGCCCATCTTTGCATGAAATGTTCCCTTGGTATCTTTAATTTTCTTGAAGAGATCTCTAGTCTTCCTATTTCCTCTATTTCTTTGCATTGATCGCTGAAGAAGGCTTTCTTATCTCTTCTTGCTATTCTTTGGAACTCTGCATTCAGATGCTTATATCTTTCCTTTTCTCCTTGGCTTTTCGCCTCTCTTCTTTTCACAGCTATTTGTAAGGCCTCCCCAGACAGCCATTTTGCTTTTTTGCATTTCTTTTCCATGGGGATGGTCTTGATCCCTTTCTCCTGTATAATGCCACAAACCTCCGTCCATAGTTCATCAGGCACTCTGTCTATCAGATCTAGGCCCTTAAATCTACTTCTCACTTCCATTGCATAATCATAAAGGATTTGATTTAGGTCACACCTGAATGGTCTAGTGGTTTTCCCTACTTTCTTCAATTTAAGTCTGAATTTGGCAATAAGGAGTTCATGATCTGAGCCACAGTCAGCTCCTGGTCATGTTTTTGCTGACTGTATAGAGCTTCTCCATCTTTGGCTGCAAAGAATATAATCAATCTGATTTTGGTGATGACCATCTGGTGATGTCCATGTGTAGAGTCTTCTCTTGTGTTATTGGAAGTGGGTTTTTGCTATGACCAGTGTGTTCTCTTGGCAAAACTCTATTATCCTTTGCCTTCCTTCATTCCATACTCCAAGGCCAAATTTGCCTGTTACTCCAGGTGTTTCTTGACTTCCTACTTTTGCATTCCAGTCCCCTATAATGAAAAGGACATCTCTTTTAGGTGTTAGTTCTAAAATGTCTTGTAGGTGTTCATAGAATCGTTCAACTTCAGCTTCTTCAGTGTTACTGGTTGGGGCATAGGCTTGGATTACTGTGATATTGAATGATTTGCCTTGGAAACGAACAGAGATCATTCTGTTGTTTTTGAGATTGCATCCATGTACTGCATTTCGGACTCTTTTGTTGACCATGATGGCTACTCCATTTCTTCTAAGGGATTCTTGCCCACAGTAGTAGATATAATGGTCATCTGAGTTAAATTGACCCATTCCTGTCCATTTTAGTTTGCTGATTCTTAGAATATCGACGTTCACTCTTGCCATCTCCTGTTTGACCACTTCCAATTTGCCTTGATTCATGGACCTGACATTCCAGGTTCCTATGAAATATTGCTCTTTAGAGCATGAGACCTTGCTTCTATCACCAGTCACATCCACAGCTGGGTATTTTTTTTTGCTTTGGCTCCACCCCTTCATTCTTTCTGGGGTTATGTCTCCACTGATCTCTAGTAGCATACTGAGCACCTACCGACCTGGGAAGTTCCTCTTTCAGTAACCTATCATTTTGCCTTTTTATACTGTTCATGGGGTTCTCAAGGCAAGAATACTGAAGTGGTTTGCCATTCTCTTCTCCAGTGGACCCCATTCTGTCATTTTCCCCCTAGGTGGCGATATATCACAAGTTTTTGATTTCTCTTAAGCCGGTTTTTGCTGCTTAGTTGCTCAGTCGTGGCCGACTCTGAGACCTCATGGACTGGACTGTAGCCTGCCAGGCTCGTCTGTCCATGGGGATTCTTCAGGCCGGAATACTGGAGTGGGTTGCCATTTCCTTCTCTAGGAGATCTTCCTGACCTCTTACCTAAGCTGCTTCTGTTTTTATTTGAGAGTCTGCACTTCCCATTGTCCACTGATTCTGTCAAAGCTCTTGCCCTGTGGTTTCTTGTGCCTCAGGGGTCACCAGGGCCTTACTACTGCCAGTGTCGCTTAATCATTACCTGGGGCTCTGGAATGGTGAGTTTTCCTTCTGCGCACAGGATCCTCTGAATGTCAAACTCCACCCCTGGAGGGAAGAAGTGGGTAACAGGGAAGCTGAGGTTGCCCCAGCTCCTCTATTGTGCCCTTTGTTACAAGGTTTTCAAATTCCACCACTGGAAGTGGGGTAGGGGCAGGGATCCCAAAGTCATGGGCACCTCAGGGGCTGAAAAGATGTGTTCTCAGCCCCCACTGCTGCTGCTGCTGTTCAGTTACCATGGGTGGTGCTGTGGCTAGGAGGCTGGAGTCCTGTGTGCTGACCTTCTGCGATTGCCAGGTTCTCTGGGGCTGTGGGCTCAGCTGCCATATCTGGAGGCCAGAATCAAAAGAACTTCCTGTACTATTCACCTGGTTCTACCTTCTCTAAGGTCCATCCACCTCTACCTATACAGATTTATGGAATTCTCTGACATCCTGGCATGCTGGGCAGAAGCACCTTTGATGTTTTGCTTGTTGTAGGTTAAAGGGGAGAGAGAAAGCAAGTACCTCACTTTGCCATGCTACTGACATCACTCTCTCAGAGACTTCTGTGTCTGCCTACCTTCTCTTGTTCTTTTTATCTTTCTATTATACCCTTATCTTGATCTTTTTCTCTTTGTAGCACCAACACTTCATTCTTCCCTTTTGCTTGTGTGACTTACCTGTTTGACACTTCACCCAGCTCTCCCTGCTCTTAACTTATGTTGACTCTCTGATTTCCTTCTCTACCCCAAGTGGGAAACTAGAGTGCCAGTCTTGATTTGGGAGTGTGAACCTGGAACTCCTAACAACTTCGTTTGGATTTCTGAGATGGTCATGCAGCCAGAGTCAGGAGATAAAGACAGGATGCTGCTAAAAGGCCCAGAGTCCATGTAGACAGGCTGTGGGAAGTAGGAAGACAGTGCTCTAAGGAACTTCCTGATCACACAGACCTACAGAGCAACTTTTTTGAGCATTGTTCCCTAAGGCTGCTCTTAGGGTTTAAAAGAATACCTTTAGATTAAACACTACCAACCATCATTTAACTCTTCCCTAACCTCTCTAAATTTGCCTCTTCTGCCATCTTGCTCACAGATAGCTGACACTTTTTAGAATGCAAATTGATGAAGCAATTTTGCTCTAAGTAATAACACATAAACTATTTGCTTTTTTAGGGCTTCCCTGGTAACCCAGATAGTAAAGAATCTGCCTGCAATGCAGGAGACC
Organism: Oryx dammah; assembly: GCF_014754425.2. NCBI lineage: Eukaryota > Metazoa > Chordata > Mammalia > Artiodactyla > Bovidae > Oryx > Oryx dammah. The sequence continues at coordinate 1,060,090 of NW_024080466.1, forward strand.
TGGATTCACTTCCTAGGTTGGGAAGATCCCCTGGAGAAGGGAATGGCAATCCACTCCAGTATTCTTGCCTGGAGAATTCCATGGACAGAGGAGCCTGGTGAGCTACAGTCCATAGGGTCGTAAAGATTTAAACATGACTGAATGACTAATACACACACACACACACACACACACACATCTTTTTAGGTTCATTTTCCCCCTAAATAGGAACCTATTAGGTATGTTCTACTTGAAACTGGACTTCCCTGGTGGCTCAGATGGTAAAGCATCTGCCTACAATGCGGGAGACCTGGGTTCAGTCCCTGGGTCAGGAGGATCCCTTAGAGAAGGAAATGGCAGCCCACTCCAGTATTCTTGCCTGTAGAATCCCATGGAGGGAGGAATTTGGTAGGCTACAGTCCATGGGGTTGCAAAGAGTCGGAGCGACTTCACTTCACTTCACTTGAAACAGTACACCTATGAATATATAATTTTGTATCTAATTTGCAAGCAGACACATTGGGTTATACATTTCTTGTAAAATTACACTAGATTGGTGAGCTTCTGGGTCATCAGTAATTGTATTTTGCTACTAGTTCTCAAAACTTTTCTTGGACTATGCCCTATCTAAATAAGGCAAATAATTCACCAGCTACCTATCTCACATGATTTTTATTTACTAGAAGAAAAGAACAAAGGATTAAGACAATAAAAACAAGGAAAATTATTAAAAAAAGAAATCTAACAGTAATTCTATGAATATTTAGTAGCAATTGATAATCACCAATAGAAGAAAACACTGAACCTTTACTGATAAGAAAAGGCTCATCCTCTGACATTATGGAAAACCCTAGTACCTGAGACTTTGGGTACCAAGTATGAGTCGCATTGTTACATGACGCAGGGTGTCAGAATCCTTCGTAGACTTCAAATGTGATACCCCAGTAAAGTCATGCTCTAGTTTCTGTTTATAGATAGCCACTGAAAGTGAAGTGAAAGTCGTTCAGCCACGTTCAACTCTTTGTAACCCCATGGACCATAGCCTGCCAGGCTCCTCTATCCATGGAATTCTCCAGGAAAGAATACTAGATGGGTAGCTTTTCCCTTCTCCAGGGGATCTTCCCAACCGAGGGATAGAACCCAGGTCTCCTAGATTGCAGGCGGGTTCTTTACCAGTTGAGTCACCAGGGAAGCAATACAACTCTTTAGTTGGTTACTAATAAGTAGCCCTTAGGCCTTTAGTTCTTAGGATAGTAGCCAGCACATTGTAGGTAGCCAGTAAATAGTTCTGAAAGAAATAAAAGAGAAAGTGAATACATTAAAATGAACAACTATGGAATTTTGAGTCTTTTCTGGTCTGGCAAGAATCAGACTAAAGATTTGGGCTGTATGTGGATTTTATTTTCAGGCCAAGTTTAACTAAATCAGGGAAAAACACTAAATTATGTTATTTAAAATATGCCCCAGGTTAGGTTCTTTGGGAAGTGGACTCAGAGATGGACTTTAGTATGCAGGATTTTATTAAGGAATAGCCGGGGGATCAACTTGTGATAGAAAGGGAAGTTAGGATTGGAAAGAAGGAAAAGTCAAGCTATGAGACCAGTTGACTATTTGTATAGGGTTAAATACCATCTTATGTTGACAGCTTCCAAGATTTTAACTCGCCATCCTAGAACTGTCCTATATATCATACTGCCTATTTAATATATCCACTTGAATGCCCAATAATTTTCTCAAACTCATGATTTCCAAAACCAAATGGTATTCTTTTTACTCTTCCAACCTACTTGGCCAGAAACCTTTCTCATTTCATTTATTAGCATTACATCCTTCTCATTCAGATAAATACTGTGGAGTTGCATTTGAGTGCAGGGGAACTACATTCAATATGTCAGGAAATTTACATTGAATTTTACATCAAGATATATCCAGAATTTGTTGACCTCCAAGGTGAGAACCACTATCATCTCCTGCCTGGATCACTGCAAAAACATTTTTACTGTGTCTTTTTGATTTTACTATGGCCCCCTTATAATCTCTTCTCAATAAGGCAGCCAGAGTGATTGCTTAAAACACAGAATCTAGAAAAATGGTACCGAAGAATTTATTTACAGGGCAGCAGTGGACAAACAGACATAGAGAATAGACTTATGGACATGGGGAGAGGGGAGGAGAGGGTGAGATGTATGGAAAGAGTAACCTGGAAACTTACATTACCATGTGTAAAATAGATAGCCAACTGAAATTTGCTGTATAGCTCAGGAAACTCAAACAGGGGCTCTGTTTCAACCTAAAGGGATGGGTGGGGGAGGGAGATGGGAAGGAGTTTCAAGAGGAAGGGGATATATGTATACCAATGGCTGAGTCATGTTGAGGTTTGACAGAAAACAACAAAATTCTGTAAAGCAATTATCCTTCAATAAAATCAAATTAATTTAAAAAAAGAAGAGAAAAAATATGACAATTTTTTCCATTTCTTCTACATAAAACTTCTCATTTTTCTTTACTAGATAGCAATGCTGCATATTATATATGTATAATATTATATGCAGGTCAGGAAGCAACAGTTAGAACTGGACATGGAACAACAGACTGGTTCCAAATAGGAAAAGGAGTGCATCAAGGCTGTATATTGTCACCCTGCTTATTTAACTTATATGCAGAGTACATCATGAGAAATGCTGGACTGGAAGAAGCACAAACTGGAATCAATAACCTCAGATATGCAGATTACACCACCCTTATGGAAGAAAGTGAAGAGGAACTAAAAAGCCTCTTGATGAAAGTGAAAGTGGAGAGTGAAAAAGTTGGCTTAAAGCTCCAACATTCAGAAAACGAAGATCATGGCATCTGGTCCTATCACTTCATGGGAAATAGATGGGGAAACAGTGCAAACAGTGTCAGACTTTATTTTGGGGCTCCAGAATCACTGCAGATGGTGACTGCAGCCATGAAATTAAAAGATGCTTACTCCTTGGATGAAAGGTTATGACCAACCTAGACAGCATATTCAAAAGCAGAGACATTACTTTGCCGACTAAGGTCCGTTTAGTCAAGGCTATGGTTTTTCCTGTGGTCATGTATGGATGTGAGAGTTGGACTGTGAAGAAGGCTGAGTGCTGAAGAATTGATGCTTTTGAACTGTGGTGTTGGAGAAGACTCTTGAGAGTCCCTTGGACTACAAGGAGATCCAACCAGTCCATTTTGAAGGAGATCAGCCCTGGGATTTCTTTGGAGGGAATGATGCTGAAGCTGAAACTCCAGTGCTTTGGCCACCTCATGTGAAGAGTTGACTGATTGGAAAAGACTCTGATGCTGGGAGGGATTGAGGGCAGGAGGAGAAGGTGATGACAGAGGATGAGATGGCTGGATGGCATCACTGACTCGATGGACATGAGTCTGAGTGAACTTCAGGAGTTGGGACACTGGGAGGATGGACAGGGAGGCCTGGAGTGCTGCAATTCATGGGGTCACAAAGAGTTGGATATGACTGAGCGACTGAACTGAACTGAATTGAATATTATATATATTATATATTATTATTATACTATTATATATATATATGGACTTCCCTGGTGGCTCAGATGGTAAATAAATATATATATATATAGGGCCACTGAATTATCTTGGGTAGTTGTTTAAATGAAAATTTCTGGGTATTATCTAGCAATCTCTCACAGGTTTTCTAGGCATAGGATGAAAACCTAGGGAAATTTCAAGGAGGAGATAGGACTTAGAGGGAAAAAATGGAAGAAGATGAAGAACTTCTGCACTTTAGAGGAGACCAGGAGGCTGTTGTTTATAACCTTCCTGCAGATACAAACAGGTAGACGTACGTGCTGGGTGGTCCCAATCTGTCCACCGTAGGTTGGATCTGAGGCCCTGTAATAGCTGCAGATTTGCCAAACCACCCTGTCAAGAAAACTGTCCCTTCACAACACTGATGAGTGCTATCCCTGATGCAGGCCATCAGTGTACCTGTAGGGCCTTGTAGGCATTCTTGCTCAGTCCTACGCTGGGAAAAGAGCACTGCTAGGGTTGTGGTCCCTTTGGCTTTGAGAACTTGGAGGCCCAACACAGCCCCTGCTCTAACAAGCCCATTGACTTGTCACTTCACATTTTCATATCAACTAAATAAAAACCAAAGGCTATTTAATCTCCTGCTATTTTAATTTCAAGAAAAAATGCTTTATAAACGTGGTATTTCTAGGTATCACACAATATATGATTTAAATTATACCATTTGTAAATGATAGCTATTGCCATATGGTGTATATAGTTCAAACTATTGGGTAGATTTGATATCATTTTTGTTTCCTTAACATTAAAAAAAATAGAGATTAGAAATATTGAGAAATGTCTTTCCCTTCCCCTTGATTTCTTTTTAATTTTTTAAAAATAAAATGAAACCTATTGGATTTTCCACTCTTACACATTCTCTAGTTTTATTTAGATTTACCACAACCATAATGCTCATGAGCAGCGCATGTTGTTCTGAATATCAGGGAAATACATCTTCTGAATGTGGTACATGAAGCAGTTGAAGGTGCTTTGCCAAGAGATATTCCTCAGAGAAAACTGTGCACTCCTTTCCCTTGAAAATGACTCCCCAAAGAATGCTGACATTAATATACACAAGACCTATTAACAAAGTCCACACCTGAGGATTCTTTAGACTAAATCTAACAAATGTTGAGTGACTAGATGTAGAAATTGTCACAATTAAATAAATGCAGATAGAAACAGTTTTCTTGACTACACTTTGAAATGCTTTCCAAATAATTAACTTTTTCATCAGTACAACAATTCTATAAAGGAATACTTCAAACATTTAATTCTAAGTTAATAACTTACAAAAGTTTGAAATGTTACATATTAATATAATATTATAGTAAATAAAGAATATGTATCCATAGTAAGGTCTCATGTAGAATATTACTTATGTATTTAGGAATACCTTTTCCAATGCTATTTGAAATATTTAGCTAAATTCTGCTACTAGTCATTTAGCAGTATTTCATTTAATGTCTTTTTTGTGGATTAGTGAATTTTTAAAAACTTCTAAACTAAATTAATAGTATATTATAAGCATTTTTCTAAATAAAACTTGAACTCAGTGAATTATTAATAAATAAAACTTAATTTGTTTTTCTGAAATTCTATACAGAAGGAATATTCCAAATAACTAGAGATTATATTGATTTCTCTGTAGATACTATAAGCTTACTTTACTTGAGAGTTTTTTTCTCCCCTCATTGTAAAAGCTTTTACTTTGGGGGAAAAGGACCTTTTTATTGTAAACTATAAAATATAGCAATATATTTAAAAGAATATTATTAGAGATTTCTGAGTATAAATCAGATGCAAAAAAATTAAATTAATATCATAGAGTCTAATGATTACACACAAAACCAAAACAAGCTGTTCACCTATTCTTCAGCATGTCTTCCCAACTGCTTATCCCTGTGTGTGCTGTGTGCTCAGTTGTGTCCAACTCTCTGTGACCCCATGGACTGTAGCCTGCCAGTTTCCTCTGTCCATGGAATTTCCAGGCAAGAATACTGGAGCAGATTGCCATTTCCTTTCCAGGGATGTTCCTGACCTAGGGATCAAACCTGTGTCTCTTGTATTGCCCGGCAGGTTCTTTACCAGTGTGCCACCTGGGAAACCACCAGGCTTGAGTATCAGCCACCTAGAAATAGTGATTCTGCTTCACAGTGAATACTGATCTTAACCAGTAACACGTTAACGCCAGTGGATCAAAGGGCAGATGGATAGGAACAATCATCTTGTTTTCTAGGATCAGACACTAGGTAGAAAGTCTTAAAGAAAGACCAAAGTCAAAACAGGGCATTTCACTTCCTTCCTCAGCTGACTTTACAGAACAATATCACGTTCCTGGGTAGAGAAGATCTCCCAGAAAAGGAAATGGCAATCCATTCCAATATGCTTGCTGGTATAATCCAAAGGACAGAGGAGCCTGGCAGGCTGCAGTCCATAGAGTCGGACGTGACATAGCGATTGAACAACAATAACACGACTTATTCACATGACTGTATCACATTCTGAAACCTTTTCAAACCATAACAATAAACTCCTAAACTTACATGTCAAAAGCATAGAGAATAAATCTGGAGAGTGAAAGTTTAAAGGGTGTGACTTGTATGTTAAAATTCAATAACAAAGCTCAACACCACTTCTTGTAGAACCTTTTTCAAAGAGATTCCTATTTAAAGGAAATGTCTTGCACACAAGGTTAGAGTTCATCAAGATTAGGGAATTTTTTTGCACATAAAAACTACTGTGAAGAGAACAACATAGTTTTGAATGTCAGGAGATCTAGGCCCCATAACTAGCCAGCCCTGGCTTACTAATCAGGTGTGTGTCCTGGAGATACACACATCCATCTCTGGACCGACTTGGCTTAAGAATTTCCTTCTAAGTGTATTATTTTGGGGGTTCTAAGTTATTTATAAAATAATTTTTCTAAATTATATATAAAACTTATAAGCTATTAATAGAGAACTTCTTAAAGACTGATTTTTTTTTTAAGTCTAAACACCAAAATATTTAAACGTGTGTGTGTGTGTGCTAAGTCGCTTCAGTCTTGTCTGACTCTTTGCGACCCTTTGGATTGCAGCCCAGCAGGCTCCTCTGTCCATGGGATTCTCCAGGCAAGAGTACTAAAGGGAGTCGCCATGCATTCCTCCACGTGATCTTCCCAACTCAGGGATCGAACCCGTGTCTCTTAGGTCCCCTGCATTGGCAGACAGGTTCTTTACCATCAGTGCCACCTGGGAAGTCCAAAATAACTTTATGTGCAGAAAACAGAAAACAAATCACTTGATGTAAATATGCCAAATTAGCTTTCAGCACTAACCAATTGGAGGAAAACATGGAAATTATTCTTGGGAAAGATGGAAAATGTTAACTCATTTACTGGAACTGAGAAAAAGTACTTGATAATGTTTATTTTCAGATAAACAGTTGAATAGTTGGTTAAGAATTCACATGATATTAGAAACTTCACAGGGTATTTGCCAAATTATTAACATTTTTCCAACTTTCTGTCTTTTATGCTCCCATTTTCTGCTATAATTTCTAAATCTAGTGGTATGAAATTTTATTTAGTAGTAGACTAGATAAAGCACAGTATACTATGATTCTGAGAAGAGATGTAGTCCTGAACTTATAGAGAACACTATCTGTTGCTACTAAGAGAATTACCAAAGTATAATATCCATTTGCCTTTGTTATATATTTTTATTTTTTAATTGCTGTTTTCTTATGAAATCAATTAGTGATTGTTAACAAATGTTAACATCCTAAATATATTTATGCAAGAAAGTAAGAACCCCATATATACTCAGCTTCTGGAGAAATCTAGGAAATTAGCAGTCTTCTGTACCTGCCACCTAGAATTTTGCTCTATGAATATATTAACTCATACAGTATGTTACGGGATCATTTTTGTTGGGCCATGGGAACAGATAACAGATAATAATTGTTCTGGGTTGCTGAACAAATCTGAGTAGTTCTGGAAATTGAGTGCATATGACAGAGACAAAAAATGGGTAACTAGAGTTTATGTTTAAAATACTTAAATGTTAAATAATAGCTAACATTTACCAAGCATTTGCATTTTATTACGTGCAGATATTGTGCTGCTGCTAAGTCGCTTCAGTCGTGTCCGACTCTGTGCGACCCCATAGACGGCAGCCCAGCAGGCTCCTCCGTCCCTGGGATTCTCCAGGCAAGGATACTGGAGTGGGTTGCCATTTCTTTCTCCAGATATTGTGCTAAGTACTGTATATGACTAATCTCTTTTAATCTTTACTACCTCTAGAAGGGAAAGGTACTAAAAATATATACTCTTTTATTTTACAAAGCTGTCCTTTGCACACTGTGCATTTCACTACTGAGGAGAAGGATATACCAGTTCATGTAGCCAGAAGACATGGGGCAGCATCTACCTGCCCTCCTGCCAGTCTCACACTCAAGAGTTCAGTGCTTCTTTGTTTCCAGCTCTAGTGCCCTTTGGCAATTCACAAAGTTCACCAGTCTTGTACATTTCATTTTTTGAGTAGACCTTAAATGTCCTTAGTTGAATCACCAAAGCCTAAGATCTCTCTCCAACAAAGTTTGCATGCCTAAAGCTCAGATGTTTCCCGCTACTCCAAACAAAACAAGTTGCTCAGTAATTTGATGCCATCCTTGGCCTCCAAGCCTTTCTGTACGACAGCCCTCCTCCTTCCTCCTATCTCCACCTACCACAGACCTATTGACTCTGCAAGGACGGCTCAATTCCTAAGTCACTTACTAAGCACTCTTTGGCCATTTTGATGAAAATGAACTCTTTTTCCAATTCCTACGGCATTTGACTTTAATCCTCTTATGGTAGTTATTAGAAGCTTTAGGATAGTATTCTTATTTTACAATCATTTGTTCATGCCCTATTTATAATATTTATGTTCATGCCCTATTTATAGTCTAGGTTCAAGTTTTTAGAGATAGCATCTCAAAAATCACCTGCTGGTCTACCAAGACTATCTTACTTGCAGGTGTTTGATAAAAAAAAAAACTTGTTGAATTTCACTTCCTGCCCATAGAAAACTTTAGGGTCAGTAAGTCTGAAGTAAAGAGGAATCATCTTGAATTAGATCTTATTCTGTGACATATGAAGAATGGAGGGGGAGATGAAGATTGAACTTCTGTAAGGAAATTACTCTTCTAGAGCTCTATGTCTGTGAGCTAAACTGTATTGATCTGAGACAATTAATAAGGAGAAAATTTGAAAGATTTTGTACAGGCATTAGTAACATGAGTAAAAATAGGAACAAACATAAGATGGCATGATTCTCCCATGTTGTATTCATAGAAATAACAGGATGCAAACACTAGGGAAGGTTCATGCAGAGAGGCCAGGAGTGATGCCCAACCATTCTGAGTTATAGGCATGAGTGACTATAAAGAGCAGGTGAGCAAAAAACTGCTCTAGAAAAAAAGTGTTCTATATGGTGCAAGATGCCGTCTGAGATGAAAGGTCTGGGATCATCTTATATCAGTTCAGATCAAGAGTTTAAGTTGTTTCTAAATGCAGGATCTGAATGCTTTAAACCGTAGTATATTAGAATTGAAAGACATTTCAGCAGTCTTTCAAAGCCTAGGCCAACAGCTTTGAGTCACTGACCACGCCAGAGAGCAGCTTCAACAGAGCTCAGGCCAGTTCAGTTGACATATGAGAATCCTATAACAACTGAAATTCTAGAAATTGAACATGTAAAGATGGTACAAACTCTGTCCTTTCACTTGGTATGAGACAGGCATATTAACAGATGAGTTAAAAGAAAAATAGAGTTATTATGAAAGCAGGAAAAAAAATGCTTGTTGTGGGATTAAAGAATTAAACTCTGGCTCTAGCTTTGAGATAAAAGGAGCTGATGCTCAGGAAAGATCCCATAGTGAGGCAAGAGGGAAGGGAGAGGGTTCAACCACTAAAAGATTGACACAGTTGTTAAGAAGAACAGGATATGACAAAAGCTGGTTAGCACCTACTAGCTCAAGATGGCAGAATATTCGACTTCCAGTAAACCTTTAGCCTCAGTATACACTATAATACATTATAATACATTAGCATCTAAATGACACACTCACCCGGGCTATCACAGTTATGAAGGTGACTATAAATGGCCAAAAAATGGGCAGTGACCGAATTTCTGAAAACCTCTACTGCTTCTCCAAAAGTTAGAGTATTTTTCCACTGAGTCGTGTTCAACCCTTTGCCCCATTCCCCTCCACCCCCACCCCCATGAACTACAGCATGCCAGTCTTCCTTGTCCTCAATCATCTGGTTAAAAATTACCCAGCCCATAAAACCTAACCACTCCCACATCTCCAGCCATTCCCACTTCTCTAGAAGACCCCAGGGCCTGGGTCCTCTCAGCATCTGAGAGAGCCCACGCTGTCTGTGGAGTGTGTATCTCTCTAAATAAATTTGCTTTCATTTTACTGTGGCTCATTCTTGAATTCCTTCCTGCAGGAGGCCGAGGACCTTCACTTGCCAGCTGATCCCAGGGACTCACTGGACACCTGGGACGTGACCATCCTCTCACACCTCAATTTTCCTACATTAGGAGATCTGGCATCTGTATTGGACCCTAAAGTATTAACAATAAGCACAGAAGCTGAGGAAGGAAGGACAGACAGGGGGATATTATAGGCGATCTTGTGTAAGTGTACTATGAAATGCAAAGTAAAGAGGGTAGACAGTGGGCTTGAGTAGCAGCAAGAGTTGTGGCAGGCCAATCTGCTATGCTGACTTGCCTAGATGATGCCCTGGGGTGACAGGGAAGCCTTGAAGGGCTTTAATCTTGCAGATTTATATTTCAGCCATCTTACTTTGGGGGCAATAAATAGAAAGTACCCCATGCTTGAAGTTTTCCTTCAATCTGGGGCAGTGTCCTCTGCAGCCATTTCCTTCTTCTCTGGCTCTAGTCCATGAAAGGTGCCCAGCATGAAGGGGATGTTGGATGCAATCTGACAGCATGCTACTCACTCTCCTTGAAGTGGTGCAGTGTTTTTGTTAGTTGGTTTGATTTGTCTTTGTGCCAGTGGAAATTCTTTCATATCACCAAACTCTCTTTCTCTCTTCCCTCTCTTCTTTCCTTTCTTTCCTTCTTCTTCTTCTTCTTTTTTTTTTTTTTTTTTGAGTTGCATTTATTTTTTACTGGCGTAGTGACACAGAGGCAGATAGATGAAGGAGTAAGTACTGTTTCTTAATCAACTATCTCTGGACAAGAGTGAAGCTATGACATCAGTGTTTGGAATGAAAAGTCTCCTTAATCAGGAAAACAGAGTGACCTTTTCTGTTTTTATGATGGTAACGTCTGAGAGGCATCATGTTTCTTTTGCAAAGCCCTAATTTCTAGCTTCTTTTTCAAAAGTGAAGTCTGGTTTTGTTTTGTTTTTTTTTCTTTTTTAGTTTTGAAACTTAAAAAAATATCATCAGAACATTGTTAGGGTTTCATGAATGTGTGTGTGTGTTAGAGATAGGGGATTTCCTTTTAACAACACCAACATATTGTTGGTTGAACACTGAGTACTATACATGTGGAAAGAAATTATGATATTAATGTCATTTCCTGAAAGTGACTAATAAATATGTCAGAAAGCAAACTTTAAATATATCATTTTAAAAAAAAAATAAAAATAAAAAAAATAAATATATCATTTTACATCTATCATCTTGAGATACTCATACATTCAGGATATGGGTTATAAATTATAGTCTTTTTACAGGTAAACAAGTATAACGAGGAAATGGAATCTTTATCTCCATAATATGAGAAGAGAAATAAAATAAAAAACAATGTGTTCACTCTCTTCTGAAGAACAACACTGGACCTATTTTCTATCCAGTAGGGAGCACTAAAACCCCATGATGATGCTCTCATAAGATTGACACCTCCGAATTAGCTGACACATGGCTGTTGATTACTGGACCATCTCATCCGGGTCCTAGCTGAGTAACGGCTGTTTAGAACACTGGCCTGATGTCCTTTCCTAAATGTCACATTCTTTCTCATATTTGTTCTTAATATTAAGTCAAATTTTTACATATCAATTTATATGGATGTTTATTTGGACACAAAAGAAGACATGTCAAACTCGTGGTCAATCACCATTCTCTAAAGATATGTAGGTACGTAAACCATGATGGTGATGGAAGAAGTTGTAGATCTGGGAAAAGTCACCGTATGAAGGTAGGGTAAACTTGGAGAAGGAAGTGGCAACCCACTTCAGTGTTCTTGCCTGGAGAATCCCAGGGACGGGGGAGCCTGGTAAACTTAGGATTCCTGAAAGGACACTCTAAGTGCCACCAGTGAGGCAAGGCTCATAATTACCAGTAGCTAATATGTGACATTCTGATGACAATGTTAGTAAAATACAAGGATTTTTGACTGGTAGGTAAACTAAGGAAAAATTAAGAACTACCAAGAAGAGGTGCTGTGAAGGGATATGATGTGGGGTTCGCCAGACTCCGTCTTTGTTACCTTTTCAGTGTTTCCAGTGGGGCTTAAAATATGGATGGATACTATCTAGCCAAACAGAAAGAAAGTACGTCTACCTCTTACCAATTTTTCTTCTTAGTTATTTGTGGTTTTGATTGTTCTTGTAAAAACCTTTGAGGGCAGACATTTTCTGCTTTTCAGACGTGTGTTCTCAGAAAAGAGTTCTGCAGGAGGCCTTCTGAAAATGCACACACTGTACCAGTGCCTGTTTAGCCTCATTAGCGGAAACCAATCTGCAACTGAGTAAGTGTGACTGGAAATAAAGAATTAGATGTATTAGGAGAGTGTCAGAATAAAGACTTTCAGGAAAAAAGACCGTTTTCTGCACACTGAAAAATATGTTCATCTTTTCTTTTTATAAAAATGATGTACACCAAGAGTCGATTCAAAGAGTATGCTAAAATATTGTCTATGTTTATGCATCAATGACACCATTTATTCATCATCAATAAGGCATAGAACTTAACATGTTTTTTTCCCAGTAGTGATGTTGTCACAAGGGGCTACATTTTTTGACTTGGCCGTCCTTACAACCACAGTCATACACTTTAATTGGTAGACAAGAGTTAGGTATGTAATTTGTGGCCATGGAGCAAACTGGAACTAACTACCCAACATGTGGTGAGCTTGAATGTCAGCCTGATCATCTCTACACTTGCCAGCTGAGCTAGCATATTACAGCAACCATTGTTAAAAAGGATTTAATCACCTCTAGTAACAACTTCTTGTATCTTCTTTCACAATGTACACATTTATTGAAGTTCAAGTTTTCGTTACTGAGGAATTAACAATTAATTTTGAATTAGGCTATAGTGTTTTCATCAAAATATCAGTAGTCTTCAACAAATGAAATAAAAACTACTTTTCGAGTAAGCTTGCAGATATCTTTTCCCATCTATTATGAAATTTACTAAAAATTTCACTTGGATGATCAGCATGTCAGGAAGATCCCCTGATGTAGGAAATGTTAACCTACTCCAGTATTTTTGCCTGGAAAATTCCACAAGCAGAAAAGCTTGGCGGGCTGTAGTCCATGGGGTTGCGAAGAGTCAGACATGACTAAGCATGCATGCATACCAGATGTATTAATTAAAAATAGTTACTTCTAAAATTATAATTAAGTCTTACTCTAAGTTGATTAGTAAGCGTATTAGTTTCATTTTAGAAACAATAAAATATATACACTGTTATGTCTGTTTGTATTTATACTCGAAAGAGAGCTTCAAATAGCAAGAACTAGGACTTTAAGTTAGGAGATCTGGTTCTAATCCTGTAATCTAAATCCTGTAGTCTAATTCTGTGCTCTTAAACACTGTGCTTTCCTCTGCATGAATAAGAAATCATGGTCAGTATGTGTAGAAATAGGGCACATTGGATCTTAAGTATCAGTGGTGACAAGGGGTGGCTTTGGTGACCTTTAGCTCTTTGCCATTTGCATCATTTCTATCAGTCCTTCAACCTACTATTTGATTTAGGTAACGAATATTTTCCCCTGGCTTTGTTTAAAATGCTACACACATGAGGCCTCAAAATAAGTCCCACAGCCCCTCATTCCAATCAGATAACTCCACTAAGCCTTATACAGAGACATAAGTCTGAGGATAAAGCTGATGTTAGAGTTCAAGAGGCAAGGCTATAGTCCAAACCTCAGATGGAGGTTAGAGTCAAGCTCTGGGGCCACCGTCCCATCTCAGAAGAAGAGGAATCATCAGTCTTGATGTGAAATGACATGTATCTAGGTCAGGTGGGGCTCTAGGACAGAGATAAGGACTAATGCCAAAAGACATTTCAAGGAGAGAGACAGGTGCATATGAGAACATGTGGTACAGTAAGAGAAAAGCAGGAAGGTGATTGCATGTATTGTAGTGTGTGAAGGGGGCCGTTTTGTGGAGGAGAAAAATGAATCCAGCTGTAGACATGTTGAGGCCTGGGTAGTCTTATTGTATCTTAGACAGAACGATCTTTAGATATCTTCTGACATGGGTTGAAGTGCAGGTCAGAGATTAAGCTGGAGACAGATTTAAGTGTAGTTGAAATATAATGCTGCTCATCTTATAATTTCTCTACTACCATACTTATAATTCTCTATGCTCCTTTAACAGAAATGGGGGTTGGGATTTTGCAATTACCTTCAGTTCAGTCTATTACAGTGTTCTCACAGTTGACAGTGTTTCCTATAACATAGATCCCCTACACTTGAAAGTACATAAGCCCACAGATGATTCAAGGAAATGTGTTTCCATCACTTTAGAGCAGGCTGTGCTATTCACTATGCCCTCAGAAGTTAATGCAAAGGTTTATGGCATGTCTGGCTGGTACTGGAAATTTGATGGAAATAAAAACTAAAAAAAGGCTAAGCAAATCTCTTTTACATGATATATAGGCAGAGCAACCAGATAAAAGAAAGGATTTTTAGGATTTCCCAACAGCAATTTTTGCCACCATCCAGATGTGATTATATTTAATCTTCTCGGGAATTTATATTTTGCATTTAAATGGTTTGAACATCTTGTTTACTCTTTCCAGCAACTATATGAGGAGCTGTACTGTGTTGTAAGCAGTGTTCTAGGAGCTAAGGATATAGTGGAGAATTAGTTCAGTTCAGTCACTCAGTCATGTCCGACTCTTTGCGACCCCATGAATCACAGCATGCCAGGCCTTCCTGTCCATCAGCATCTCCCAGAGTTCACTCAGACTCATGTCCATCGAGTCCGTGATGCCATCCAGCCATCTCATCCTCTGTCGTCCCCTTCTCCTCCTGCCCCCAATCCCTCCCAGCATCAGAGTCTTTTCCAATGAGTCAACTCTTTGCATGAGGTGGCCAAAGTACTGGAGCTTCAGCTTTAGCATCATTCCTTCCAAAGAAATCCCAGGGCTGATCTCCTTCAGAATGGACTGATTGGATCACCTTGCAGTCCAAGGGACTCTCAAGAGTCTTCTCCAACACCACAGTTCAAAAGCATCAATTCTTTGGCACTCAGCCTTCTTCACAGTCCAACTCTCACCTCCATACGTGACCACAGGAAAAACCATAGCCTTGACTAGACGGACCTTAGTCGGCAAAGTAATGTCTCTGCTTTTGAATATGCTATCTAGGTTGGTCATAACTTTTCTTCCAAGGAGTAAGTGTCTTTTAATTTCATGGCTGCAGTCACCATCTGCAGTGATTTTGGAGCCCAAAAAATAAAGTCTGATACTGTTTCCACTGTTTCCCCATCTATTTCCCATGAAGTGATGGGACCGGATGCCATGATCTTCGTTTTCTGAATGTTGGAGCTTTAAGCCAACTTTTTCACTCTCCTCTTTTACTTTCATCAAGAGGCTTTTCAGTTCCTCTTCACTTTCTGCCATAAGGGTGGTGTCATCTGCATATCTGAGGTGATTGATATTTCTCCCGACAATCTTGATTCCAGCTTGTGTTTCTTCCAGTCCAGCGTTTCTCATGATGTACTCTGCATATAGGTTAGATAAACAGGGTGACAATATACAGCCTTGATGTACTCCTTTTCCTATTTGGAACCAGTCTGTTGTTCCATGTCCAGTTCTAACTGTTGCTTCCTGACCTGTATACAGGTTTCTGAAGAGGCAGGTCAGGTGGTCTGGTATTCCCATCTCTTTCAGAATTTTCCACAGTTTATTGTGATCCACACAGTCAAAGGCTTTGGCATAGTCAATAAAGCAGAAAGAGATGTGTTTCTGAAACTCTCTTGCTTTTTCCATAATCCAGCGGATGTTGGCAAATTGATCTCTGGTTCCTCTGCCTTTCTTAAAACCAGCTTGAACATCAGGAAGTTCACGGTTCATGTATTGCTGAAGCCTGGCTTGGAGAATTTTGAGCATTACTTTACTAGCATGTGAGATGAGTGCAATTGTGTGGTAGTTTGAGCATTCTTTTGCATTGCCTTTGTTTGGAATTGGAATGAAAACTGACCTTTTCCAGTCCTGTGGCCACTGCTGAGTTTTCCAAATTTGCTGGCATATTGAGTGCAGCACTTTCACAGCATCATCTTTCAGGATTTGAAACAGCTCAACTGGAATTCCATCACCTCCACTAGCTTTGTTCGTAGTGATGCTTTCTAAGGCCCACTTGACTTCACATTCCAGGATGTCTGGCTCTAGATTAGTGATCACATCATCATGATCATCTGGGTCATGAAGATCTTTTTTGTACAGTTCTTCCATGTATTCTTGCCACCTCTTTTTAATATCTTCTGCTTCTGTTAGGTCCATACAATTTCTATCCTTTATCAAGCCCATCTTTGCATGAAATGTTCCCTTGGTATCACTAATTTTCTTGAAGAGATCCCTAGTCTTTCCCATTCTGTTGTTTTCCTCTATTTCTTTGCATTGATCGCTGAAGAAGGCTTTCTTATCGCTTCTTGCTATTCGTTGGAACTCTGCATTCAGATGCTTATATTTTTCCTTTTCTCCTTTGCTTTTCACCCCCCTTCTTTTCACAGTTATTTGTAAGGCCTCCCCAGACAGCCATTTTGCTTTTTTTGCATTTCTTTTCCATGGGGATGGTCTTGATCCCTGTCTCCTGTACAATGTCACAAACCTCAGTCCACAGATAATACTCTGATTTCATACCAAGGAGGTAGACAGGCAAAATATATGTGAACCAATAAATGGAAGGTGATTTTAGATAGAGTTAAGGCTGTGAAGGGATTTTCCCAGGTGGCTTAGTGGTATAGAGTCCACCTACCAATTCAGGAGACACGGGTTCAAGTCCTGGGCTAGGAAGATACCCTGGGAAAGGAAATGACAACCCACTCCAGTGTTCTTGCCTGGAAAATCCCATGGACAGAAGAGTCTGGTGGGCTACAGTCCATGGAGCCACAAAGAGTTGCTGCTGCTAAATCACTTCAGTCGTGTTCGACTCTGTGTGACCCCATAGATAGCAACCCATCAGGCTCCCCCATACCTGGGATTCTCCAGGCAGTAACACCAGAGTGGGTCACAAAGAGATGGACATGACTTAACAACTAAGAAGCAGCAGCAGCAGAAGGCTATGATAAGTATGAGATGGGGTATTACAATTGAGGGTTAGAAGGATGTTGGGTTTTAGTTGGATGGGTAATCAATGAGAAGATATGTTTTTCAATCAAAGCTGAAAGATAACAATGTATTAATAATATAAGGACATGGGGTCAACATTCCAAGGAGAGTGAAGAGCAAGTAAAAAGACTGAGAAGCGTGGACAAAGTCTGCCATTCGTGGCACTTAAGGAAGGACAATGTGGCTAAGTGACATGAGGAGAAGAGAGGCAGGAGATATGCCTGAGGAGGTAGTTGGACATAGGTCAAGTGGGGTCTTGTAGGCCACAGGAGATTATTTGGACTTATTCCTTGTGCAAGGGAGGATTTATACGAAAGAATGAGATGGTCTAATTAATCATACTCTTTGTAGTGATACTGCTGTTTTTATGCATGTGTACATCTATACTTCTATTTTAATAAAAAGTTAAGCAGTTTCTAGGTTCTAGAATTTTTCTGTTAGAGTATCCCAACAAAAAAGTAGAATACACATATTCTAGTGTGTTAAAGGTATGCATGAAATGTGATGGATCCAAACTCCTCATAGCCCGTATTCACTCATTCTTGACTGTAGGGTTCATTGACCCAGCAAGGCTGCGTGGGAGACAGTACAACTTTTCCAGGCCGATTAGTATCATAAAGGCAGAGACAGGTCAAGGTAAACATGTTTTCATTGTATTGCATTGTTGACCAATCTCTCTCAAACATCCAAAGCCATAAAATGGGTTTTTTGAAAATTATAATCTGAACCTGAATATGAATTAAAATGTTTTGTAAAGCTGGCTCTTACAATGTGTAGCACTTAAATGCTGGGAAAACATTATTCAGTATTTTAAATTGATTTCTTTTCATTTAAATGAACTGTAATATGATTTTCACAAAAGGCCTGATGGTATCTTCCCCTTGAAAAACAACAAAAAACACACTCCCTTAGCAAAACATTTTTTTTTTTTTCCTTTTGTACTGGGCTAGGGTTGACATTTTACAATTTGGGGAATTATGCTTTCTCTTTGGAAACAAAGTGCTGAGATTGTAATCTCTTTTTGAAAATAGTAAGAGGATTTTACATGTTCATGACTGTGATGAGGATGAGTTGGTTGTATAAGGGTGTATAATGGGGCTCCTGGATGTTAAAGAGTCTGCTTGGTGGCCTCTTTGAAAAGAAAGAGCCTTTGTGGGGGCTAATGTCTGACTTTCTTCAGAAACAAGATCCTGGGAGTTTTATTTATGGAGAGTTCTTTACTTGGACTCTCAAGACCCTAGAGATGAAAGGATGAAGGGAAGAAAATGACTCTTTTAAGCTCTCCATTTCGCATAATAAGCTCGGAACTGACCTTAATGGAATCCTAAAGGTAGAACAGGCAGAGTGGTCAGACGAGGTTTATACCAAGAATAAAGTCTCCTAGATTTTGTATGCTCAGCTAATGGTTTCGCCTCATACATACATTTCTGTTGTTTATGTACGTGTATACACATTTGATTTATTATTCCCCAGGGGTTATATACTCTGAAATTGCTGTGGACATGAAATTAGTGAATCTTGATCCATTGCTCCAAGGGGAAATACAGGATCAGGTTCACATGAACTTCTGGGTACTTTTTGTCAACTGACCAATACTTGACTTTTTTTAAGTGTGTTTTTTCTGTTTAGACACCTTTTAAAATATGTTATTGGTTCATTTACACTAAATGATATTACAACATATGCCTTGAATAAAGTTTGCTGACACACATTTTTCTCAAAAGGTACATACATGGCAGTCTTTCTGTTCTGGCAGAAGGGCCAGGTGTATGGATTTTGACATTACAAATAAATCTGAAGAGGAGGAGATGAATTTGTGATATGGAATTCTTGAATAATAAGGATATGTGTATATATAGGAGAAATATCAATAACCTCAGATATGCAGATGACACCACCCTTAAGATGCCATGATCTTAGTTTTCTGAATGTTGAGTTTTAAGCCAACTTTTTGACTCTTCACTTTCACTTTCATCAAGAGGCT